>NW_022995758.1:224137-291862 GCF_900245975.1 Drosophila guanche | reverse complement strand
CTATTTCCGCTGCCGCTTGTTAGGTCAGCTCTGCTCTGCTTCACGCTCTCACCACTGCTTTCCCCCCTTTTGGTTCCTATTAAACTTTTGGGCTTCAAGCTCTCGCAATCCTGCTAGACTCTGTGTGGGTGTATGGATGTTGGTGTGAGTGAGGGTCGGAATGCGCATAAGTAAAGCGAAATATGAAGATGACTTTGGGACAGTCAGTGCCTGGAATTGCTGCTAGAACAAAAGTAAATGGAAGAAGGGGAAATATAATTGAGGCGGCTGCTCCCGTCAGCTTCTCGGGAATAACACTTCAAAAAATTGTTTAAATTGCGCAAATTGGCGCGTCTGTTGTCCAACTACGAACGCTTTCCAACACTAGCCGCATGCAACCCTGCACGCGCAGTGTGAAAGAAGGGAGACGGAAACTTACACTCACACAAACATACCGCTCGAACACGGGGAGCGATTTTTGTTATTATTGAACAGAAAGAACATCGCCAAAAAAAGAGTAATAAAATACAGCTTCCGAAGCTGGGTGCAAACGCGCGAGGTTGGTTAAAAATTGTAAATTGCTGTGCAATTGCTCTCAATAAGAGCGGCAGCGGCCCACTAGGCAAAGCCGAACAAAAAATTCTCGCGGGGGAGCAAAAAGGCAAATAGGCAAAAAGAAGCAGTAGCACCGCAGCAGCCGCAGTCGCAGCGGAATCAAAAGCAGCGCAGCCGCCGCTAATTGTCGCGCCGCTGTTGTCGTAGTTGTTGCTGTTCCCAGTGTTCGTGCGCTGCGTCGCAAAAAAAGAATAATTTTCCCCCAAAGGAAAATTCGAAAAGAGAATCAAAAAGTTACTTTTTTCACAAGTTTTCACGGGTTCGTTCTCTGTTCACGTACATGTGTGTGTGTGTGTGTGTGTGTTTTCGTGTGTGTGTGAAAGGCAAAGAACAAGGCACTAAAAGGCGCAAAGGAGAAGAGGAAGACCGAAACGAAGCGAAAGAGCAGAATGTGAAGGCGAAAGGAAAACTATTAAAAACGAACAAAAAGGTCAAACAAAAAATGTGTGAAAGAGAACCGAAAGAACCGAACAAATTGTGGATTAAAAGTGGGAAAACTAGCATGTGTCCGTATGTGTGTGCGGTGGGGGGAAAAGCTAAAATTAATTTTTTGTTTTTGTTACATTCGCGCTTGTGTGTGTGTGTGTGTGTGTGTGTGAAGACAGGGGATATGCATGTGTGTTTGGTGTGAGGAAAGATTTTGTAAAACGCATTTACTATCTATTCCAAATTTATCAATTAATTTGATTGTGTTTTCTTTTTATCCAAAATTGCAGTAGATTCAATTGCACAAAAAAGTGTAGAAGAAAGGAAAGTAGAAGCAGCAGCAGTACAAGGAAAAAACAATAAAGCGAGAGGAAATCAATACAAATAATAACAATAAACCAGTAAATAATAGAAGAAAGAACAGCAGAAGTGGGAGCCGTAGCGCAGCGGCCGGATCTGTGCATGTGTGTGCGATTTTGCATGTAGCATGTAGTATTGTAACAAACAAAACGAAAGGCGGTCAACAACAACATACAATAAGAAGACATAATGAAAGCAAATGAGCAAAATCAAGCAGCAGAAGCAGCAGCAGCCGCGTCCAACGTCGACGACGACGTAGCAGCCGCCGATGCCGCCGACGCATGGGAAGCACCGAAAACCGCATGACAAGGAAATGGAAAATTTTGTTGAAAATTCTTTGGAAGAGCGAACCAAAAACGAGAATCAAAAATAAACAAGAATTCAAAGTAAATCACAGAAACAGAGCAAGTAAATAATAAGCACCAGTCAGGCGCCACACCAGTAACAACAACTAAGAATCAGCTAAAGAAACAAAAGAAGAAGCAGAAGAATACGAAACGGCAGTGGAGCAGAAGAAGTAAAGCAGTGCAACCAAAGGAGTGAGACTAATAAAGCAGTGCATGAATAGGAATATAAGAAAAAGTGCAGGTCGAGGTGCAGTGCAAAAAGGAGCGGAGTTGGGAAGAAGAAGCAGGAGAACCTGCAGGTTGCGCCCCCTCAATACCTCACCCACACCCACATCATCTCACACACACAATCGTATCACCCAACCATCATCAGCAGCTCCGCCGCCCACTCTCATAGCAGGAGGACTGGGGGACAATACCATGGAAAGCAGTGCAACAAATGCATCAAGCAGCATCCACACAAGCACAAACAGCAGTAGCACTGCTCTGCCATCACTATTCTCCTCTGCCTCCGCCGTCGCTGCAGCAGCCACCTCAAAGGACATGGACGGACTGATTGCCATTAACGATAGCGCATTATCGCAACAAATCGAATTTATACTACAAGATGCTCCCATGGAGCAGGATGATGACCATCAACAGCACCACCACCGGCACCACCATCTCCACCACCACAATCAACATCAACACCATCAGCCGCAGGCGCAGCAGCAGCACCACCAGCCGCAGCATCAACAACAGCATCTGCAACCACTTCATCAGCTGGTAGTAGGAGTTGGAGCTGGAGCTGGATCTGGAGGTGGAACAGCGGCCAAGCTCGAGAATAACCACCCACCGACACCAACAACAACTGCAGCAACCGCAACGGCAACCAACAGTGCTTCCGTTTCCACCTACACCTCTAGCAACAGCACTAGCAACAATAGCAACAACAGCAACAACAATCACCTGGAGGAGCATCACCACCTGATGATCCAACAGCAGCAGCAGCAGCATCTGCTAAATGGCCGGCGCGTTATCATCCAGTCTACTGGCAACAGCAGCACGGCTGCAGTACTGGCCGCCAGCGACATCAAGGAGGAGGAGCTGGACGAGGAGGAAGAGGATCCCGAGCTGAACGATGAGAATCTGCAGGATATCGAGGAGGAGGCCCAGGCGGCCGAAGCCGACGAGGAGCCAGAGACGACAGCACAGCAGCATCCGCATCTTCAGACTCGCGTCAAGATCGAGGTGGAGGACGACGATATGCCCGAAGACGATGACGATGAAGACGAGGACGAAGACGAGAACATGTCGGTGGCCCATCTCCAGCGGCAGCAACTGGCGCAGGCACAGGCCCAAATTCAGGCCCAATTGGATTATCAACTGCAATCGCCGCAAGCGGGCGGGGCAGGTGCACAGCAATTGGTGCAACTGCCCGCCGGAAGTCTTATGAGCACCTCGAGCACCCGCACTATGACTGCTGTGCCCGTCACCGAGGCGGCACTTGTCCAGCTACAGCGCCGTCCCGTGTATATCAGCAATGCTGTGGGCGGCCTGTCCGCCGGCGCCACCTACGTACGGATGCCGGGATCGGCCGTGATCAGCCGGAGTCCAATGACGGTACTGAATGTGGTGCAACAGGCGGCTTCACTGCCCGCCACCCAATTGATACTGCAGGCCCAGAGCCCAACGCCTCAGCAACAGCAACAACATCAGCAGCAGCCCCATCCAGAGCACCAGCAGCAGCAGATGGCCATGAACCAACAGCAGCAGCAGCCACAGACACAATCGCAATCACAGCAGCCGCAACAGCAACAGCAGCAGCTACAGCTATCATCCCATCCCGTGAAACATCAACAATCATCGCCAGCATCCAGCTCTTCCCCATGTAGCAGTAGCGGTAGCAGCGGGGCCAGCAGCACGGGGGCCACCGCCAGCTCATCGAGCAGCTACCAGTGCATGGAATGCGTAGAGAAATTCGAATCGAAGGAACTGTTCGACATCCATCGCAGCGGGCATGCCAACAACATGAAGTGCGCAATCTGCAACATGGTGCTCAAGTCGCTCAAGAACTATGAGAAGCATTGCCTGCGTTGCAAGCCGTACGAATGCCAAATCTGCGGTCGGGTGGTGCGCTTCCGGCCCAACTTTATCAAGCATATGAGGGTGCATACGGGCCAGCAGTCGGAGCGGCACAAGTACAAGTGCGAGGTGTGCCACAAGGAGTTCATGAGCTTCGAGTACTTCAAGGTTCACAAGAAGATCCACAACGAGAATGTGAACCTCACCTGCGAGATCTGTGGCAAGGTGTTCAGTGCCCTGGCCTCGCTACGCGGACACTCGAAACTCCATTCGGGTGTCAAGTTGCACAAGTGAGTATCCTTTTTGTTTTATTTATTTATTTATTTCAATTAACAATTATCTGCTAATTATGGAATAGGATAAAAAAAACAAACTAATTAAAAAATTAACTAATTTTGTGTACTAATTTGTATCGATTTCTAACAAACTTTATGTGCCCTCGCCGCTTCTTTTTAGATGCGATGTCTGCGGCAAGGGCTTTGGCCAGCGCTACAACCTGAAGATCCATGCCCGCACCCACACGGGCGACTTTCCCTTTGAGTGCAAAATATGCAAGAAGAAGCTCCACACGCAATCCTCGCTGCAAACGCACATGCAGGTCCATCTCAGGGATCAGCCAACGGCAGTAGCCACGCAGCAGGCAAAGGCAAGCAGTGCCAATGCCAACAGCCAGAACGGGGGAAGCACCACCAATACTATCATCAATACCAATACCACCACCGCGAGCACCACCCACACCAACACCAGCATCAGCAGCAACTCGAGCAACAGCAACAGTGCGACATCCGCCACGGCCACAACGATTGTCAAATTGGAGCCGCCAAGCGATCTGGATATGCCCAGCACTAGCACAAGCAATAGCAATCAGCTGCAACAGCAGCAGCACCACTCTCACCAACAACAGCAACAACAGCAGCAGCAGCAAATGGAATTGGACGACCATTCTGGCCTCAGTGGGGACGAGGATGTGAACTCTTCCTCGCATATTGTCAACTCAACCACCAATCGCTTGACCACCGGTGAGGACTCATCCAATGAGTCCTCGAATGCCTCGCTACACAATCAGCCGCACTCCTCCTCATCCGCAGCCAGCATCAGCTCCTCGCATTCGCCATCTATGCTGCAGCAGCAACAGCTGACACCAGCTGCATCATCGCAGTATCTCATGTCCACGCCCTCACGGACGATTGTCATCAAGAACTACATGCAGCAGCAACATGCTGGAGCGGGTCAGGGACAGCAACATCAACAGAACGCATCCGATCAGGGTGCTGTACTCCATACACAGGTCATCCAGAGCGGTGCAGGCACCAGCAGCAACAACAGCAGCAGTAGCAGCAGCAATGGCAGCGGGAACGCCATCGTTAGCAATGGTGCACAGCAATTGATACGCAAGACGCCCATCATTCATCACTCAGCGAGTGCCAGTGGTACGCTCTGCTCTGCTCTGACCAGCGTGGTACAGCAACAGTTAAATACAGCAGTCGGAGGTGAGTTGGGTTAGCCCCCTCGTGGAGGCTTTTAAAGGGGCGTAAATAAATTTCCATTTATTTGTTCACAGTTGGTTCGCCCGCTCAATCGCCACAGTCATCGTCGTCAACGTCTTGCTCCTCCACCACTGTGCTGGTGTCAAAGGCCACGGGTGTGCCCCTCTCGATAGCATCTTCGGCAGCGGCGGCGGCTGCACTGGCCGGTTCCACCATCATACGTAGCACACGCAATCATCATCATATACAGCAGCAGCAGCAGCAGCAGCAGCAGCAGCAGCAGCAGCAGCAGCAGCATAGCAACAGCCAGAGTCAGCAGCAGCAGCGTGGATCAGGAGCTGGCACGCAGCAGCGCAGTAACCACCGAAACCACCACCGACGTCGTCATCTTGCTGACATGGATGATGATGACGATGACGATGAGGACGAAGATCCAGCCTCAGCAGCCGCTCAATTGCAGTTGCAGCGCCATGGCCAACATACGTCAATGTCCCCCGTCAGCCCCCATCACAACCAGCATCAGCAGCATCATCATTCACATCATCAACAGCATCCGCAGCTGCATCATCATCATCACAATCATCATTTCGATGATGATGATGATGATGAGAAATCATCACCGTCCCTGGCCACAGCGGCAATCAAGGTGGAACCGAATCTCTACTCTTCCGGCTCAGGCGACAACTCCAACGATATGTTCATCAAAGAGGAGGTGATGTTTGAGGACTCGGCAGCCCCACACTCACCACAATCGCCGCCAAGCTCAAAGTTTCGCATCTCGAACTTTGATAGCGATCTGGTCGATCATCATGTCGATTTAAATCACTCGCTACCGCCGTATGGGAACCTGTTTGAGCCGCACTCAATACCCGACAGCATACCCGTGCAACTCTATCCGGATGATGATGATGACTTTCGGCTGGACCACAGCTCGCTGGGTGGACTGCATAACACATCGTCATCGACAACCGATGGGGACTTTATCAAAAAGGAATGGGTTTATGGCACCGGCACCAGTTCCTATGCCATGAATGGCAAATTCGATGATGACAGCGATGCCCTATGCGATGCCGCTAATTTCATATACAATTGAGAACGTTTTCTCGTAATTGTTCGGAAGGAGCGACAGGAAAGGAAAACGAAAGGAAAGGTACAGGATATGGAAATGCATACGCACATTTTGGCAAGACAATTGCTTGGATATATATACATATATCTCTCTCTAACCCACACACAAAAACAACATAGAAGATATGTATAGATGTATAGATATATATATAGTATATATATATATATGTACTCTATATATATATATATAGAGTACATGCCACACACACCTCTAGATAATTTGCTATCTCTGTGTTGCGCTCGTGATGATCTTAACGTGATCTTAAGTCTAAATATGTGTAGAGTGTAGAATTTTGATATCTCTCTCTCTATTTCTCTCTGTTTTAACCATATTTTCGACCGCCCCAACCACCCAATTTCCTGTGTGTCGCTCTAATTCTATGTGTGTCGTCATTTTTGCAATAACTCTCTCTGTCTCTCTCGATCTCTCTCTCTGTCTCTCTCGATCTCTCTCTCTCTCTCTCTCTGTTGTAGTTTTTTTTGTGCATATTGACCTCTCACTCTAAATCGCTCTTGATATATTTTTCCGTCTCTGTCTGTCTCTGTCTGTCTCTGCTGTCGCTGTCTTATTATCTGATGTTTTGAGTATAGAGTCCTCTACTCCACCCACGAAACACCACAAATTAAATAAATCCACTGCTCTTCTTTTTACAAGGATGTGTAGTGTATACGAGACCTGATCCTCCCCCTTCACCCACATCCTTCTCCTTTTGACATCTGCTAAGAACAAAGATAAAACAATCATTTTAATTATTTTAAGTTTTTTTTTTGTTTGTTTGTTTGAGAAACCTTTATATATATTGCCAGCATGCAGCACACTGATAATTGCAAGATGGAGTAATATGTACTATATATAATTTTGTATACGATTAAATCCTAAGTTTGATTAGTTTTTGCATTTGATCTCTAACTTCCACTTTAATTTGGCTTCAATATTTGCAACCCAAAACGAAAGAAATGTAGTTCCTGTTTAATGGCAAAGAAACTTGAGGAAATCGTATGATTATTATTATATATATAAAACAAATTGATTGTACGTATAAATATTTGGGTTGTGCTGGCCTGCTCTATATGGAAATAACTCTCATTCTCTGTGTCACTTCGAAAAAGATTGTTCAGTATTTTGATCCAAAAAAAAAGAACAACAAAACAATCGAAACTGAAAGCAAAATCTATACAGTCGCTATATACATGTACATATAACGAATGTGCGTGCACTCTGATATGATTTAATTCATTTTCGATTAGATTTTTGGTTATTTGACTTACCTAAAGCGCAGTATTTGTTTGGTCCTTTTATTAGAGAATCCATTAATCTTTTTTTGTTTTACAACATAAACGCACACACATCCTAATATATAACTTTTAGATTTTAATGTAATTAGATACTCTTTTTTTGTTTTTTTTTTGTTTGTATAATTTGTTTAAGAATTCAGTGCTCGATTTGTGTCGCCGCTTGTATAACAGCGCCGCTACCTTAAAAACTGTTTTAATGTGCAATCTCTCGCTTGCCCCCCCTAACCACAAAACCCCCACGCCCCCATCTCACACGAACCCTTAACTAGTTGCTAAGTTCTTCAGGTTCACACAATTAAATATATGCATAAATTTATCTATAATCTTGCATGTATGATTTGGGTTATACATATGTATGCCTACAGATAAACTGTAGCTAAGCGCAAGCGTCTGCCCCTGTCCCTCTACTCATTTGTGTGTAGTCTCATAAGCTGGAAGAGCATTCTTTTAGCCCTAGCTTTACCTTAACACACGACAATGCTTGTAAAAACTTATAAAAAAAAAAGAAAACAGACCACACACTCTACATATAATATGCATAGATAGAATTGTAGCGTTAAAAATTTTAATTTGCATTTACATTCATATTCTTTGTGTACTCTTTTGTATTCTTCCTCCTTCGTTTGCCGAGAGACAAGCAATTACAAATATTTTAAGCAAAAAAAAAAAAAAGAAAATCAAACAGAACGCAACACATGCATATATTTAAATATATTGAGCAATGTATATGGGATCGGATCGGATCGGAAGATGAAGATGCAATAAGAGGAGTAAATTAAACATAAACTTCTATCAAAAGCATTTAATGTTAACAAAAAATAAAGAAAACAAACAAAAAATTCATAATAAATCGATATAAATTAATTACAAATATATAAAGTATACAAATCGAATGAAAATATTAGCCAACAATTTTAAAATGTAGCTGAAGAATTATATATGTATTTTTTTTTTTTAAATACAAGTTGGTTTTTTTTTTAGAAGATACAAATTGAACTAACCCCTCCCCACCATCAATTGATTTCATGCATTTTAGCTGCTGCTTTTTTTTTGCGCATCATATAAGCAAAAATGTTTATTTTTGGTAATTGTTGTTGCTTGCCATTTTGTTTGTTACTAAAAGAAATATATTAAAGAGTACATTAAGTACACACATACAAACAAACACACATACACATGTTCGTGTAGAGAAAAGCTCAAAGAAAAAAGGGGAAAAAAACGGGAAACGTTTTAAAATTTTTAAACCTGACTATGAATTTGTCTTCCGCACGCACGTTCAAACAGTTGTTCGATGTATGTACAAATTTGCCAGTCGTTATGATATCGATCACAAAGGCGATTGACAATATTGCATTGCATTTCCTGGGAGATTGCCAGCAAGAAAGCAGAACGAGACATGAAAAAAGTGACAGAAAAATGCGTAAGAAATGTGACCACTACCCCCGCCTAAGCCCCTTTCCACCAACTCATTTGACGCCAGGTCTCGGAATAGAAAATTGAAGAAACCCAGAGAAGAAGTTATAAAGAAAAAGTGTTAGGGAGTTCTTCCAAGTCCCACACCCCCCTAGGAACACCCGTAACAAAATCTCAGTTGAACTAATGAAACAGAAGCAATTTAAATTAAAATAAAAGTTATACATTTTTGTACATTTGAAAACTGAAATAGAGTTACAAAACAAAAGAAAAACTATTTTATATACCAAACAACAAAATGAAAAACACGATCGAAAAACAACCAAACAAAGGAAACGCAAACAAAATTTGCTCCACAACAACAACAAAAACAAAAAACAACAACTTGAAAAAACAACAACAAATGATGTAAACTTTTAACATTTAAAATCTCAACGACTGCGCACACAGCAACAAAACAAATTTTTTTGTATTATATTGAAAAGAAAACGTGAAGGAGAGAAAGCCCTACCTAAAAGTAAGAAAACCGAGAGAAAAAAAAAAACGGGGAAAATTCAGAAGAGAAGAGGCGATGGGTAAGATGGAAAGCAAATAAAGTGAAATATTTTTTTAAGTGTAAACCAGGCCCGTTACACGGCTTGGGCGCCAAATTTTCTGCAATAAAAACAAACAAACATTAAAATGACAAGAAAATATACAAAAAAATGCAAATATTGTAAACTTTATAGGCATATATACACAACACACACAAACGAACACAAATAAAAATACGCCACACTGAACTTATTGTTAAGCTGCTGTTACACGATACATTTTCCACCGACAGCATTGACAAAAGCATCTCACCGATGAAATATAACCTAGATATCTTAGATAATCGCTGCCTTCCACTTCCAACTGCGAAATAGAAAATGGGTCTTTAAGATGTTCACGAATGTGTGAAAGCATGTGTGAGAGCGAGTTTTGTGACAAACAATAGCCGGATTGTAAAAGATGTATTTATAGGTGGAAGAGGTATCGTTTAACAACAGCCGTAGGACAGAAAAAGTATGGAAGAGTTTGGGTAGAAGTTAGGCCAGGAGTAGAGGAGGAGGAGACAGCTTTGAACAGCTTCAACAGTCCAATCACACAAATAAAACCGTATATATATATATTTGTATACGTATTCGCAGAACTTCCTCAGAGATCTGGCAAAGAACGTACGATTATTTTTCTTTGTGAAACAATTTATATTTTTTAGGCGAAAAAATTGTTGGTAATTAAACACACTTACACATGTATAGATGTATTTTAATGCATGAATAGATATGTCTATATATTATGGCCCTAGAAGGAGAAGAGAAAAGTAGCACCAGGCCTGGGCCTAAACACTTATTCCTCTCTTGGTTGAGCCGGTCCAGGTCCACACACAGAAACAGATTAAATGTCATAGATTTTGTTCTTTTTTTTAAACATAAATGTACCTAAAAAGCAAACAAAAGCAAAGATAAAAATAGTTAAAAAGAATTGGGAAAAAAAATCAAGAATAATTCCAATTTAAAAAATGATTTTTCGATTCGAAATGGAATAGAAATTTTTGGCATCTTTATAGATCGAAGATATATCCACATACAATATATGTGAATATATAGCCGCATATATTTATTTATATATTTCTATGTGTCGTCCCCCTCCTTGTGTGTAATTTTGCAAACTCGAAATTCTTAGAAAACAAATGAGCAAATGAGAAATTAACCCAAGAAAATGTTTTAATAGGAAAGAATGATTTGTAATGGAAGAAACAAATTTGTTATGCACAAAATTAAGCAGAAGAGCCGATATTTTTGTTTAATTTACGAATTTGTTAAAAAAAGCAAAAATTTGAAAACAAAAACAAGATATACAAAATAAGAAACCCAATGAAAAACACGACTTTTTAAAGCATTTTCGAGAAATATTGAGGAGTAAAGGAATAAAACCGAAACCGAACAATTTCAATCTGAACAACAACATAAAGCCCACGAAATTATATATATATATATTAATAAAAATAAAATTAAATAAAATATATATATATATTTAAATATATTATGTGTAACAAAATGGTAAAGTAAATTAAACAAATCGTATTTATATACTATGAATGTCTAGTCGTATTTTCAGTATTATGTAAACCTACCCCGATCCCACTCCCTGTCCCCCACGAAACCATACTCCAGGAAAACACACAGTAAAAACTATTAAAAAATAAAAAATAAAAGCAAAAGATATATTTAGAAAGCTAAGCTAAATGAATGTGAACAAACATAAAAACAATTTTTTGTAATGAAAAATTAAAAAACTACAAAAAAAATATGTGTGTAGTGTGTACAATAAAAAATAACAACACAAAATGAAAGAAAACAAAAAACAAAACAAAAAGAATGGTGGAAAAATGTGAAAGTTAGGAGAAAAAACAATATGGTAAACAATTTTTAGAAGCATTTTTAACACATACAAAACCTAAACTAAATGTTTACAAATATATCGAAAGTAACGTATATGTATATATAAATATACACCTATATATATGTATATGTATATAATGCAAGTGGCAGAGAAAGGAGAAAAATTTAAACGAAATGTGTCTGTTTTTAGTGTTAGATTCTATGTAAGACAAAACCCACAATAAAACATAACAAACAAATCATATATATGCATAGATATATATATATATATATTATATACATACATCCAGAAAAATCATTAAAAACTACTAAATCAATGTGTGTAAACAGATACATAAGAGATATATATATAGATATATGTATATAAACATATATTTAAACAGAGGTAAAGAGAATTTGGGACAGATGTGTTGGCTTTAAACGAAAAAAAAGAAAAATAATAACTTCATATATGCATACAAATGTTTCTGTGTATATAGTCGAGCTGTATGCATATCTACATATATAATTATAAACTTTATTAATTTTAATTTTTGTGTATACTTCTTTTGTAAATTAAAATTAATACTTTGCTAAAACGACTTTAGTTTTTAAACATATCTGATTATATTTAACAATATCATTATGATTTCTCATTTGAATCGATTTTTATTTCATATTTTAACCATAACACCAGCAAAAATATAAATATATTTTTTGTCAGAATAAAATCTGTGTTTCTTTTCTTTTTCGTCTCGTTTCGGTCCCTGAAGAGTGAAGGTTCATATCAACTTAAAAAATATGTATATCTATATATATATCTATGTGTGTATTGTCATCATCTATGTAAATGTAAATTGTATTTGTTAAGTAACAAACAAAACAAAAAATAAAAAAAATGGAATGGAAATTAAAATTGGCGCAATTTGCTCAAACATATTAAATCAAAGAAAAAGTTAATTCTCTCAAAAAAAAAAATAAATAATTTTCCTTTCCTTGTATTCCTTAGTTTACTATGTGTGTGTTTTTTTTCTCTTTTTTTTTAATAGTGGAAATTTTAAAGAATTTAGTTCAACTAATGAAATAAAAAACAATGTAGAAGAAGATGAAAAAAACAAGAAGAGAAAACGTAAGAACTTTCTAAATGGAAATTAATTAAACAAATACATATATTCAAATTCATGATAACGACAAACAGAAAACAAAAAATGAACAACTAAAATGAACCCAAAAACAATCTAGTTTTTATTGTAATTCCGTGTCTGTGTGTGTATTTCAGTAATTAATGTGAAAAAAGCAAGGTCCTACATTAATAAAAAGAGCGACAACAACAACATGAAACCAAAAAATGAAAAAAACCCTTACAAAAAAATGAAAAATCCTAACGAAAAAAACCCAAAAAAAAGAACACCAATGAAAACCCAAAAAGAAGAAGGACAAAACATAAAGAAACTAGCGAAATAAATAAAATACAAAATATTTGAAAATAAACCAAGAACAACAAATAAGTGTGAAAACGTTTTTGATTACATATCGATAGGCTTTTATCGTGACCTTGATGTTTCCACTATTGTGGAAATCAATGGAAAGCCATTGCCGCATGTCATCAATCGGCTCTCTTATGCGAGTGACGCGTCATGCCGTAGCTCCCCTCGACCGCTTTGCGTTTCTGTCAGTCCGCACAAAGGTTAAGCTTGAAGGTGTGAAGATCTACTGAAACCGGATCTGTATATTTTATTGCCCAGTGAAGAGGGTTGTTCGGGCAGGTTTGTTGCCTCTGGTGTCAGGTGACAACGAAACCGCACATGCAATCTGCCAGGTCTCAAGGGATTGGGCATCGAATAGGCCACAGCAGACAGAGGAGGAGATAAGTTTGAATAAGATTACATTTTTACAAGAGCGATAAAAGATCACACTCTAAAAACGAGAAAACGCTAGAATAACATAACTAATTATGGAAACTACTTATGCCCTACATACATCCACCTTTTATCACAAATACAATATACCCTATTTCCTCTTCGAGTACCGGGTATAATAAAGAGAGCTACCTGCAAATGAGATGCTGCAGTAACATTGGCCCCAGCTGAAACCTAGCAGCAACCTGGTCTGTGGTCCTGACCATAAACAGGGACTTTGGCGGGGGGGTGTCTCTTAAAGCTTCTGCTGCTCAGCATTCTTCTGCCTTTTCTCGATTGGAATCTGGAACTAAAGTCGTATAAATCAGTGGGTTATACTGAATAAATCTCCGCTTAAAATCACCCTAAATTCATTCATGTTTGGAAATTTGTTTTGTTTAATCATTAAATGTCAAGAAAGTAGGCGATTCTCAATATTTTTGTGCCACTCCATACGGAGATCCCTTATAAAACTCTGTTCCGTCTGTGCTAGCCAAGCGGTAAGATCAAAAACGTAAGATTTTGTATTATTATTATTTGTATTCCATTTTTTGTTCTTTACAGTTAATAACGAGAAGGGACGTGTGAGACGCATCTTACGCTTCACAACTTTTATACCCGGCACTCAGTCCTGTACCATATTGTTTTTTTTAGAATTTTATATTTGACATTTTACATTTTTTCTACACCTAACATCTACATCTACATCTACATAACTTCTGACGCCAACACGCGATTTTCGCTCGTCCCCCTCCCCTAGAGCCACACACTACAGATCCAAGTCATAGGCAGAGCAGCGGCAGAGGCAGAAGGCCGCACACTGCAGAAGCAGAGTGTGAATGAGAGAATGTGAAAAAAAACATGGTGGGTTTAGCCACTGCAAATGAATTTCTGCATTGTGTCTATACTAATGATCCAATCGGATCCCAATTTGGCGATCTGATAGATATGGCCATTCCCTACGGAATAGCGTTTTTAGTTTTCTTTTATCTTAACATTTTTAGGTTTGGGAGGTTTTAGCCCTTTTGCGGGGGCGGAAGGGGGCGGGGCTAATTTTTTAAATACACTGGTTTCAGTGTGAGCATACAGCAGTCCGGAGCCAAAATTTGGTGGCTCTAGCTCTTATAGTCTCTGAGAACTAGCCGACAAAGAAGACGGACAAACCGACAGACGGACGGACGGACAGACGGACAGACAGACATGGCTCTATCGACTCGGCTATTGATGCTGATCAAGAATATATATACTTTATGGGGTCGGAAACTTTTCCTTCTGTGCGTTACATACAACCGTTATTCGCACAAATACAATATACCCTATTTACTCTTCGAGTACCGGGTATAAAAATGGCGAGACGGCTCTTCGATGTAAATGGTGTGCCACGACTGGTGCAGAACGATGAGGAGCACGGGGAGGAGGGGCACGGGGAGGAAGACGGTCAGGAGGACGAGGAAGAGTTCGAGGAGGAGTTCGAGGATTATCAGGTGGAGTTCGAAGAGTCTGACGAGGAGTTCCAAGATTAGAAGGAGGAAGGTACCTCAGAAGAGGAAGCAGATGATACTTATTCATGAATGTGTTCAACGAACTCGCTCCAATCCTTTAAATAGTTATATTTTTTAGTTGTATTTTCGAATTTAATAGTCGTCCTATTTTGTCATTTACATATATACAGCTGCGGCGATTAAAATAGCACCATGAAAATAATTTTTTTCTTTGGGATATTTTGTTAAAACAATGGTTCTAATGATGGTTTTTAAAACTATTATATCGACTTTGAGGCTTAATTCAACTTATCCGAGAGAAACGGTATGCTTTGATGGCTTTAGTTGGAAATATTTGAAAGGAAAAGGAATTATTCCAGTATTTGGGCGGCAACAAAAATAGCACAAATTTTATAAAAGCTCAAAAAACTTCAAATTGATAAGAAATTGCCCACATTTTTCATTACTATAGTTTACTTTAATTGTATTTAAAGGATAATAATTTGTTTTAAAGCTTTTGGCAGCAAACAAGAAGGCTGAGAGTCTTGTCATAAAATGTAACCCTATTTTTGCGCCTTTCCTGGGGGATTCAGTTTATCTTTGATTTCTTATTAGAAACATATTCCTTAACTGTTACCCAAAGATTTTCCGTATGGTTCATATCTGGGGACTGAGCAAGAGAAAACATTGCATAAAACTCACTGTTTTAAAACCCCTTAGAGCTCTCTATCTGGTGTGTTTTGGGTCATTTCCCTGATGAAAAGACACAACTAACGGCATTATGTATTGCATAAAAGGCAGCATTATTGTTTTATTTTATAATAACATAGCCATGTTGATTCATCATCGATTCCAGCACGGGTACTTTACCACCTCCATAATCCTAAGGGCATGCACATACCATGATTCTTGTCTCAGCATGATTATTAGATATAAATATGTGTCAAAGGGTTGTGTTTTTCATTTGGTAGTCGTTTTACATAAGACCTAAAGTTTCTACATAAAAAAAAAAAATTTGGCTTTCTCCGGATCACAGGATCTATATCCATATATATTTGGGCCAGCTCTAGTGTTTTGTCTACATTGTATTTACTTTGCCCCATGGTGTCTTTGCTAAGCTAGATTTTTTCTCAGACTTCGAAAACTTAATTTATATTCTTTTAAGCTAAATCTATCTTTGCTTATATTTGAAAATTTTTTAAGATCTATTTTAAACTCTGTGGCCGGCTTTAAAGGGGGACACTTTACACTCAGACCCAAGCATTTTCAACCGAAATGTAGATATTGCGCCAATTCTCTCACGAGTTTCTTGCATCTTACATGTTTTAAAGCAATAAGAATCATTTTAAATGAGGATCCTACCTCCTTTCCTCACATAGGGATAGCTTTCTTCTTTAGGAGTTTTGATCCTTTGGCTTTTTTCTTCTCTAAAGTGCTTTCGACGACCCATAAAAACTAATATTTTGTAACTGTCGTTTACAAACGACTTAATCTTTCGATTATTATATAAATTAAAAACATAAAATATCAAAAAGCTAGGAAAAGTAAAAGGTTTTATGAAATACACTGGTTTCAGTGTGAGCATACAGCAGTCTGGAGCCAAAATTTGGTGGCTCTAGCTCTTATAGTCTCTGAGAACTAGCCGACAAAGAAGACGGACAAACCGACAGACGGACGGACGGACAGACGGACAGACAGACATGGCTCTATCGACTCGGCTAATGATGCTTATCAAGAATATATTTACTTTATGGGGTCGGAAACGTTTCCTTCTGTGCGTTACATACAACCGTTATTCACACAAATACAATATACCCTATTTACTTTTCGAGTACCGGGTATAAAAATTGTGGCTGTGGGAGATTTTTGCCCCTTTTTTTTGTGGGGGAGCAGCGCCAAATTTTGAAATACACTTGTAACACTGTGATATCACATGAACCTCCCCAAAATTAGCTGACGCTCAGGACGGACAGAGAGACAGACAGATATAGGCTATTGATGCTGATGAAGAATATACATGTGTACACTTAGGGGTCGGAAACGTTTTCTTCTGTGCGGTAAGCTAAAACCACAAAGTGTTTTATAGATGCATTTATCAGGTTTTTAGAAGGACATTGGGAGGAATATAAATTGGGAACATAGGAAAAGCATAACACCCAAATCCTGTGTACATTGATCTCTCCCTTGAATGGAAAATGCATTTTATTATAATATTCCATGTTTATTAATTAGTTCGATTCTCATAATCTTTATATAGTATACATAAATGATAGTTAAAAAAAAACATTTCTTCATTTATCAACTAATTCAAATTTTTCGATCGTTTAAATTTCCAAGATATTTATCATATATCGTAATGCATACGATAAGTACAGTTATTCCAAATTAAGGTTTGCGTTTTTCCTTCTCGAAGGGTTTCTTCTGTGAGGCATACAAATTCGTAGAAATAAAAATATAAAATTTTCAATTTTTAATGGAAGTTGAAGATATTCTGAATGGGAGATATTTTGTTTGAACTAAACTAAATAGATATATCTATGTATATATCTGTATGTGTGTGTGTGTGTTTGTGCTCATCGGATATATGTATATATGTATGCGTGTGTGAAAGTTTTCTAATTAAAACTAAGGTTTTTGAGTGACGAGGGGGCTCCACTACACCCCTCTCCCTCTCGTAAATCTATCTATATATCTAAGGCTCTTCCTTCCTGCTGGTGGGTGACGGTACTCTGCGGAGGCTGTGCAGAGGGCGCGTATGTGTCGCCTCAGTGCACAGCCCCCGACGTCTCACCGCTGCTCACCCCAAAAGGATACACTGTTCCATCCATCCCATTCTCCTGCTTTCTTTTGTTTAAGTTTAACCAACACCAAGCGATTGCACATGAAAACCCGTTGTTGCTTATAAACATAAAAAATTGAACAAAAAAAAAACTATTCAATTAAACCTAAGCGTAAAAATAAAATTTCAATTTCAATTTCAATTAAATCAAAAATAATAGTTCGTTTTTTGTTTGTAATTCAAATTCAAATCAAAATCAAATTCTGAAGAAAAGCTTAGGTTTTACACTTACTCTTAGTATAGAGACTATATTTATGTGTTTAAACTATTAACGATTTCCTACGATTTGTATTCCTACGCCCATTTTGTGGTGTGTTTTTTGTTTGTTCAGTGTATCAGTACGATTGGTGGTCTTTCCTAAGAGCTAGGATTAATGTAAAATTAATTATTCAAATAAAAATTAAACCTTCCTTTGTTAATTATTTATGGTGTGTTTGTGTATATAAAGTGTACGGAATGGTTATATAAGATACAATATGTTTCGATTATGTTATTGTTGTTGGGCTTTGACTTCAATTATGAACAGCTTTAGTTTACTCGCATCTCTCTCTCTCTCTCTCTTCTATCTTCTCGCACTGCTACTTCTTAATTCTATAGTTTAATAGGTTTTAGTTTAATTTGTATCCGCTTTTTGCCTCTTTACAATGGATTAATGGTGTGATTAAATAATAAATTACATGTGTATGTGTTTGTATCTTTTGGAAAGGCTTTACGTTCACTTGTTTCTCCCTTCTTGTTTTTTGTTCTCTTTTGCGGTGAAAAAATAAATGCTATCGTTTGCAGCTTTTGTTTGTTGTTCGGTTTCTAGCTCTAAACATCTTACAAAGTAGCTATATTTCTACATTTGATATATTCATGATTTTTGTATTATTCATGTGTATGTGTGTGCGTGTGTAGTGTCTGCTCAAAGCATTTATAAAAAAAAAAAAGAAATCTTATACACCTACTTAGGGCAAAACATTTGTTTTTTTCTGTTTTGTTTTTGACTAAGAGAAGTTTTTCCAATATTAATAACAATTATCAATAAAAAAGAGAGAGTACTTATAATACAACCAAAGGCGGAATTTCATCATTAACTAAAAACGAAAATTGTTAAACAAATGTTTAAGAGCGTTTTAGAGTTAGAGCGATTGTTTGCACAGCAAAGTGTTGTTTATATCATCGACTATATCTAAATCTAGGCAAAAAATATACAAAAATTGTGTAGTGCAATTTATAATCTCCATATATCTTCCTCCCTTTAACTTTCTCTTCCTCTCCGCCATAGCTATAGCAAAGAGGTATATGGGTGTGTTTTTGTGGTGGGGCTTGGAGGCAGTTTTCAGAAAACTTCAAAGTCACATGGTCGGGGTTTGGTAGTTGTAGTTGGGGATCTAAGGGCTAACTGTTGACGATCCACAACTCAATTGTGGACAGGCATTGGCAACTGTCCGAGCAGATTGTTGGCAAACTGCGAATTGGTGAACTTGAAGTGCCGCTTATCGTAGAACTTAAGAAGCGCCGGCGAGAACGGATGCAGATCCTTCAGATGCAGATAATGCACCTCTGGTTCGCAGGTCGTGTGGCCGCACTCCTCGCATACGTACATCTACAGAGTAAAGAGAAATACAGAGATTAAGAACTTCTCCTTTAGAAAGAGTTTATCTTTAAAAATTACCTTGGCGCGACGCTCTTTATACGCATACTGATGCTGGACACTATGCACCTTTTGGCAGTGTGACTCGAGGGAGCAGCGCTGTGTGAAGCTCTTCTCGCACAGATTGCACTTGTACGGTCGGACGCCCGTGTGGGTGCGTGTGTGCCGCTTCAGATCGAAGGTGTCGTTGAATCCCTTGCCACAGAATGTGCACAGGTAACGCTTGATGTCCGAGTGGCACTTCATGTGTCGATTGAGAAGCCTCTGCAGCGAGAACGTTTTCATGCACACGCGGCAAACGAACTTTCCATTGACCCCAGAATCATCCCCGGCCTGGCTGGCCGAGGACCCGCCCATGCAGAGGGCATCAGCAGAGCCATGGCTACTGGCATTGCTGCTGGCACTGCTGTGATGCTGGTGCTGCTGCTGATGTTGCTGCTGGAGGGATTGCTGTTGCTGCTGCTGAAGTGTCTGCTGCTGCTGCTGGGGGGACGATTGCTGCTGCTGCTGTTGCTGCTGGGAGTGGTGTCCGTGCTTGCTGAGATCATCAATGCAATCGATGTTGCGTATCCGGTGATGGCCACCATGGGCATTCTCAACAGCCAATGGATTCTTGATGCCATGTCCGCCATTCACAAACTCCAGCTGTAGATCCGGAGGCAGGCCCAACTATTAAAAGAAAAAAAAAGGACATGGAAAAATGGAAATTAATGTGCGGTTCAGATCAGCAGAGTGACAGGAGAGGATTATTGTTAAGGATTATACGGGTTAAATGACAAACACAATACAACGTTGAGGATACACAAGAATTGGATTCGGTTTCGAATTGGTTTTCGCTTACACGCCGCTGCAACACCTTGCTCTGACTGAGCACCGATACAGTGGTCGATGGCGCACAGAGGCCAGCGGCCGTGGCAGCCGCCGCCGTGGCCAACGAACGCAATGTGGTGCGATGCACTGTTCGTGTAGCTGGCACCTCCGGCGATGGCTTCATGGTCGATACAAGGGTGATCATCGTGGAGCCATACGCCACGGCTTTGGCCCGACCACTCAGCTTGCTGCCTCCTGCTCCGTTGCTGCACTCGTTCCTTACAGGATCATAGTCTATGTCTGACACCTCTTCTTTTACTTCTTCCATATCTTCCTTGACCATAAGGCAATCGATATCCTTGGGTACCATTGGAAGGGGCATCTTCCTGGACCTGCCTCTCGACAGCTTCGTTGGCTTCTTTGTCTTCAGCAGCTTTTGTTGCTTCTCCTGCTGTGGTTGCTCCTGCTTTTGCGGAGAATTTATCTGTTGCTGCTGGAGGAGGGATTGTTGTGCTTGTAAAATAGGTGGAACACTTACGCTTTGAATGAGTGGCTTCGTGTCGAGCAGTGCGGCGGCAGCCGCTGCCGCTGCATTTGCGTCCATGCTGCTGTTGCTGCTGCTGCTGTTTGTACCGGAGCTGCTGCTGCTGCTCATGGGACGCGCTAGATGCACGGCTGCTGCGGCAGCAGCAGCGGCGGCCGCTGCGGCAGCAGCAGCCGCTGCCGTGGGCGATGGTAGCGACATGTTGCTGTTGTCATGGTGGTGCACATGGTGAGAGTGATGCGACTGCTGCTGTTGCTGATGGAATTGGTGATGCGAGTGATGCTGCTGTTGCTGCTGGTGGTGGTGTTGCTGCTGCTGTTGGGCGGCATACAGATTGTGCTGCTGGTAGGCGGCGGTATGTTGCTGCTGCTGCTGCTGGTGGTGCGAGTGGTGCGACTGTTGTTGCTGCTGGCTAAGCAACTGCTGCTGCTGCTGTGACATCAACGCCGACTGCTGCTGGTAGCTACCGTGCTGCGACGGCTGTTGTTGCTGTTGTTGCATCATCTGCAGGCCTCTGGTGGCATGCTGGTACGAAGGCGGCGGCTGTTGCACATGCTGCACGTGCTGCTGGACATGTTGCTGCTGCACGTGCTGCTGCTGCTGTTGTATGTGTTGTTGCTGCTGTTGCACATGATGCTGCTGTTGTTGTTGTTGTTGCTGCTGCTGCTGAGAGTTAACGCCATTGCGTGTCATATTGTGGGTCAACTGCGTCAGCAGATTTTCGTGCAAGGCATCCAATTGGGATGCTGTGCTCGCACTCTGGTGGTTGCTATGGTGATGATGATGGTGATGCTCCACGGGCGTCACAGAGACCGAGTCGGGCGTCAAGGAGGGCGTCGAACCGAGCTCAAAGTCCTGCCGCGGACTGGTGGAGCCCTCGTCGTCCACACAGCTCCGCTGCAGGAACGAGCTCAGATCGACGGCATCCGAGAGCTGCTCCAGCAGATGGTCCGTCTGGGAGCTGAGCATAAGCGTTGCCGTGAACTGCAGCGGATCCACAGTGCCGTTGGGGCACTGCGAACTGGCGAGATCTGACATGATGGCGTCTTCGTAGGCGCTGGCATTGAACTGCCCGGAGCTGCCCATCGTCGCCTGGATGATGTTCTGTGCAAAGGTGCCTATGTCAATCTTTGCCTCGTCGTACTCGATGTCAGGCTCGTCCTTGAGTATAATGCCGTACGCTGAGGGATTACCACCGTAAAAGGGATGACCCATCGTTGAGTTTGGATTATGGAATTTGGAATTGGATTCGTTATAGTTAGGATTGCTGGCCAAGCCACTAGCGAAGTTCAAAAGGTTATTACCATCGATACCTGCAGCAGATGCGGCTCCACCACCGCCAACCGTACCTCCACCTCCATTTGCAGTGCCATTGCCATTGCCATTTCCACCTCCTCCTCCTGCTCCGTTTGATCCGCAATTGATGTAGCCACCGCCTCCTCCCCCACCTCCGCCGACTCCTGCTCCCGCTGACATAATGTAGGCCGCCGCAGCAGCGTTCTGAATGGAAAGAAAGTTGGGATTTCCGTTAAAGACTGCTTGGGAGCCTGCCCCGTGTCCTGCGGATGTTTGACTTCCGCCTGTATTATTACTGGCAGTGCTCTGTTGGCCACTCTTCAGGCTCTCGTAGAATGGTGGCAGAGCCCCCGTGGGGGGTGAGTTGGGACCGTAGTTGCCTCGTCCGTCACGGCCTCCGCCCATGCCACCGCCTCCGGCTCCGCTGCCGCCAAGGGCACCTCCAAAGCCGCCTCCCGGCGAACCGGCACCACCGCTGGCGTTCTGTCCACTGCCCGATCCGGCCGAGCTGCTGCCGCTGCCAAAGCCGGACGACTGAAAGCCCTGTCCGGCTGCACCGGAACTGCTGCTGCTACGCCCGTGACCGGCGGCTGCGGCCAATATGCCGGGCAAGTTACGCACCAGGCGTGGATTAAGGCGCTGAGACTGGGCCAGCAGTACGCGGGCTGCCAAGATCGTGTTCCGCCTGCGGGCCTCGCGCACCTGGCGCGCTCTCTCTAGCCGACGGGCGTTCAGCTCTTCGTCGCTGTCGTAGCTAGGGCTACGACGCTTCGGCACGTGATAGTCAATGGGTTCCTGCTGCTCCGGTCCCAGTTGGTCAAGATCGAGGGCACTAATGGGCAATAGAACGCTTCTTTGGGGCGTTTGATGATCCGGATGCTGATTCTGACATTGATGATGCGGGGAGTCGGCGTGACCTGCAGTAGCTACGGCTGCTGTCGTGGTCTGTGGTGCGCGTTGGATCACGCTGCAGCGGACAGCGGGCGTCGGTTCCCTTGGGGGCGGTGGACTGGGACGCTCCTCTGCGGGGGGCGGGGTGCTGCGCATACGCAGCGACAGCGGCTTGTCAACGGGCAGCAAGGGTTTCTCGTCTACAATCAACTTGCAGCCGTCATCTGAGTCTGTGTCAGAGTCCACATTCGAGTGATGTTCCTTTTCTTTTCTGGCTCTGACGAGGATCGGCTGCTCTTGCTGGTGCTCCTTGGGGTACTCCTTCCGCTGTGCATGCGTGAGGACGATGCCTGTGTTGTAGAAGCGCGGGCGAGGTGCTTCAATACCAACGTCAACGTCGCCGTCTTCCTCCTCTTCTTCAGCCGCCTCTACTAATGGGCGCTCTTTTTGCTTATCTTCTTTTTGCGCTTTTATATTGGGCTCTTCTTCTACATATACTTCGCTGTTGCTCCTCTCTGCCGCCGTCGACTGCGGCGTCGGCTGCTTTGGTATGCTGCTGCTGCTTACTGTTGTTGTTACGGATTTTTCTGGAGAGTTCTCGTCGCAGTCTTTTGTGGCTAATGCGGGGGGCGTGGGTATTGGTGTGGGCGTAGGTGTGGGTGTGGTTGTGGCTATGTTGCTGGTGGTGGTGTGGTTGGTGGTGGTGCAGCTCAGGCGCTGCAACAAGTCTGCCGGCCTCAAGCAACCAAATTTTTCTGCAAAAAAAAACGAGAGAAACACAAAATATTAGTCAAATATTCAAAGAAAATTAAACACATAATATAGAACCGATCTATTTGTAAATTTACTAAAACAAATTTGAAAAAATAGGCCCCAAAGAATTACAACGAAAAACTGCCGAAAAAGGCCACGTTGACCGTTGCGTAACTGTAAAAGGAATGAGAGAATGCCCGAGATTACCAAGCAGCGATCTCCCTTTTGAGAGAAGTGTTTAAGTGTGTGTGTTCGTTGGGATGAGCGATTGAGTGATTTCAGGAGTAACTGTAACCCCAACAGCTGAGCAGTGCAGGTGGCTCACTTTTATGTTTTTAAATATTTACACACATTCAAATGTAAAATAAAGACCACAGCTTAGGTTGCAAGCCTAGAAAGAAATATAATTAAGTCCACATACATAAATATATGCACATGTACATATGTATCTGTCAAAGCAGCAAAAAAAAGAAGCAGTTGCTACATGCAAACTTTTGTTAATATGTGGCTTTCAAGGTATAATAATATGAGGATATTTATTCGGACAACGGACAGAAACGAATAACCCTACCAAAAAGAGCACACTTGCGCGGTTTCTTTTCCTCGTTACTCGCGCATCTTGCCCTATTCTTCCCACTCCGTTTTCAACTACTTGAGCAGCGCAAGACACACTCTTTCTTTTGCTCATTCTCATTATTGGAGGCTGGGCTGGGAGAGAAGCTAACACGCAATTTCTTGTGTCCTCTTTGCTGCCGTTCTGTGAGTGAAACAGCGATATGTGAAGGAATTCCAAGAAATAGAATGGGTAAAGACTGGACAGTGATGAGCATTTCGTTAGTTTTAAGGAGGTGACTTTTAATGTTTAGGGTGCTTTGAATAGCCTATAATTGAAAATAACAAATGAAAAAAGCTAATGCAAGTGCAAGTGCAAGTGCGCGAAAAGACGAAACGGACCAAGACAAGGCTAGCGACCAGCTGGTCGCAAAGTTGTCTTTTGGCTTTAAATCAAAAAACAAGTGCAGCAAAATATGGCAATAGCTACAGCAACAGCAACAAAAGCAGCGGCATTTAACGGCTGTCACTGTTGATGGTGTTGTAGTTTTGTGCTGCGACGTTCGTCTTTGATCAAGATCAAGGCTGCAGTTTGTGGACCGTGTGTGTGGGTGAGCTGGTTGATGCCGGACAGCCCTTCATATTAGTTAATGTTCATATTTAGCCAAGTACCAGTACCAGTTTATCACCATGTGTGTATATGTATGCATGTGTGTGTGTGTGTTAGCGCTATTACATGCACAGCCCTGTTGCTGCCATTTACTGGACAGAGCAGAGGGGCTGCTGGCTCTGTTGGTCATGGCCACCCCTGCAGCGCAGTTGCAGCGCTGTCGCATAAATTCTAACTGTCGTCACACACTCAACATGCACGCGCAAACTTGTACACATACATATGTACATATTGTGATCTATCGCTTGCATACAGTGGCGGACAAAAGTCGTAGTACTACGGAGAAAACGGCTTCATTAATATGCCCTTTAAGAATATATCATGATTTTTACGGGCTTTCGGTTCATCAGAAAAGGAAGCTAGCATTCCTTTCTTGATAGTCTTAGCACAGCTGGACTCTGGGGACACTTGAAATGGCAATCGATGTACGAGCAGCGTTTAAGAAAGTTTTGCGCTACGCTGCTATGAACGTTAAGAGCCTTGGGGCGCCTAAAACGCTTAACATTTTTTGTTAATAATTTGTTTAATCTCAATTTAATTGATTGTTTGTTTTGCTGATTTTACGAGTTCATATTTCGTTTTTGAAATGACTGCAAAATACCTCTCATGCCATTCATTTTATTAATCGGTTAATAGAGACCAGGCGGTGCCCCTGGGTACGCCCTGACACGACTTATGCCGCAAACATGATGATATTTACATGATATTTTTACATTATACATTTTTTACAATTTTTTGCTTTTGCAAACATAGGTATTTACATATGTATGTACATATGTATGTACAATTTATGTACATATGTATGTACATACAGTAAGACCACATATTATTTGTACACCGTCATCACCAAAGTTTGTACCCCTATAACTTGGCGTACGGTAAACGTAAACAGAAAATTTTAATACCATAGAAGAAAATTAAAAACTTTTTTCATACACAGATAGTAGATAGGTATGTTGATCTTTGATACAAAATTAACTTTTTCTGATTACGTTGACCGTGCGCCAAGATATAATTGTTCAAACTAGGGTGATGATGTACTAATAATATGTGTGCTTACTGTATGTACATATGTATGTATGTTTGTATGTACAAAAAAAGCTACCTTAAATATTGGCCTCTCTTTCCGTCTCAGCTTATGTACTTGCTTCTGCCCCCTCTCCTTCTTTCGTTTACATGATCATCTCCTTCTTCCGCTCTGTATGGATGTTGTTGCAATTGCTTGCCATACATAGTTGTAATTTATTTTATTGTGTTAAGGTCAAGGCGAATTGTAAAATGCTTTATAATTAAATACACACATACTTATTCGTATAGACACAAACAAACACACATGTACATATGCACAAACATGTTTTCAAGTTGAAAATGAAATTCGAATAAGGTTCATTTTTGTGTGTTGCTGCTGATGCCATGAGGAAATGAATTTCAATTGAAGTTTAAAACAAAAATAAAACAAATTATTGACCTCCAGTTAGCGAGCAATTAAAACAGCATTATAAAGCATGCACATACGACAAACTTACATACATATGTACATACATACATAGATAACTCAAGAGTTTCTAGGAGGTGAAAATAGTAATAAGTGATGGATTCACCACAGTGCCTACTCATTCGAGGCCCACCAGCTCATGGTGAAATTACTTAGAAACGTTTGCTATCTCTAGCGCTTGCTTCTTTGAGCGCCGAGCAAGGGTGGTGCATTTTCTCTTTGCTCTAGATTGCTTTGTGAGAGTACTTTCGGCTTAGTAATCCGTTTTCCACCTCTCAAGATTTCTTCCTTTCTTTTCTTTGACTGATATTTATATTTTCTTTGCTAAACCACATCCTTCTTATTCGAGGAACAGCAGCTCATAGTAAAATCATGGTGAAATTAGTAATAAACGTTTGCTATCTCTCTCTAGCGCTTGCCTCTCTGAGAGCTGAGAGATCGTGGTGAATAAGCTGGTGCTCCTCCACTCCGAGGTAGAATTACTAATAGGTAATGTCGTCAGCTGTAATCAGTCAGTAATTTTACGATGCTCCACTCAGCTGACGACGTCACCTTGTTAGTAGTTTCACTGTGGTTTCACTATCGTCTCTTTTTCTCTACTATTCGATCTAAAACTTTTCTGAAATTCGTTTACTCTTTATATTTCTGTCTTTCCATCGTATGTATGTACATATGTAAGTATGTAAATATGTATGTATGTACATATGTATATATGTACATATTTATGTATGTACATATGTATATATGTACATATGTATGTATGTACATATGTATATATGTACATATGTATCTATGTACATATATGGTCATCTCTCTCACGTCCAAAGGTCAACGCACGTTTTATCCTTTACCGTAATTGTTTTACATGCTCTTTTTTTTGTTATTTGTTATTTTCGATTTTGTGTGGATGAACTTTTAAAATATGCCACCTCTGCCTGCCGCCACCGTTTTTGTCTAGCGCAAAATGCGTCGTAAAAATTCGATCCACTACAAAAATCAGCGAAAATAAATATAAAAAAAACTCGAAATAAAATAACATTATCTGCCTTCTGCTGTGTGTATATGTAAATTGTTCACGACGAAGGCAAAGCCCGTTGAATTTTTTGTCTAGAATTCGAATTAAATTGCTTTAGCCCTCTTCCTGCGAATGGGGTGGATGGATCTTTGACAGGAAAATCGGGTAGACGAACTCGCTTCAACTTAAAACGGATTGGATAGCACTAAAAGAACATGTACATGTGCAAGTACATAATGCTAAATATCCCGTGAGTTCTAATGTTCTTTTATGATCTCTAGATCTGGTTATAATGTATGTACATACATACATATATATGGATACTGTACTGTGAATGCGGGTGGCACCTGATCAAGAAGTACGCCCACCCAACAGCTGTCGTGGCCATGGGCGTTCAACCTGTTATTTATGGAAAACTACTTAAAAAACGACAGAAACAACAACAGAGGGAAGAGAGCACAAAACCGAAGCACAACCAAAACAAAACTGAAAAGAACAACAACAAAAACAACAAATGTAGGTATTCGATAATAAATAAAACTAAAAGTTTCAACTTTTATTTTATATTTAATAGATTTCCAGCCACAAAATGTTACAAAACAAGAAGAAAAATACAAGACGAAAAGAGACGGAAAGATACTACTCTGGCTGCAAAATGGAATTCCAAACGCATTCTGAGCTTATCGCATTTGGAATTCCTGTCATGCACGACAGTCCCCTCTCCAGTCTTGTGCTTGAAGCTGATTCTTCTTCAGTTCCCGCCATAACCCCCATCTTGGGGGGTTCTGTGTGTCTAATTGCAAATGCCAAACACGTTGACAGAGGCGGCAACGACGAACGGCAACGAACGTTGTCAAGCAGCTCTGCCCATGTATATACAAGCACATGGAGTGGGATATATTGTGTGTAAATAATGTACTTGAGTACATACGTACATGTTGAACAATGCCCACAGACCCAACCCATGTCGGAACCCAAAAGTGTTTAAGGCTGTGTTTTAAGTTAGGGCCACAGAAACGCAAAGACACAATCTTTCTTGCATTAATAGATGACCATTATTATGAGATGATCAAACGTTTAACCTCAATAGTTGTAAGAACCGACTGCAAAGACATGCAACAGGTGGTCGTTCTTATTTGTTTATCGCCTATTTGGGAAACTCCTTTCAAAATGATTCAAGTAGCATTAGAAAGAGTGTACGAAATCGCTGTAAAATCAGAACTAAATCGAATTTACCATTTCATAACTATTTTTAAGTGAAATTGTTTCAAGTGAAGCTTCTCTACCGATTTCAATGTCAAATCTGTCTTTGAAAAATCTCGCAATTGAATCGGATCACCTATTTAGGCCCTCACCCACTTGGACAGCGAATGCAACCACCGCCCACACAACCGCTGAACCAACTGAACCGCTGAACCACCATCATTCATCTATCTATAAAGCCTATCGAAATGTTTGCTTTCGCAAAAAGAGAAAAAAACAGAAACAAAAAGATTTAAAATGTCAAACAAAATTTAATAGAGCATGAAACGGCATGAAATCCATTGAAAAAAATATAGAGAAAGAGATGGAGAGCGAGGGATGAGCAAAATAAGATGGAAATATATGCGAGCGCAAAGTGTCATCGATTAGCTGACAGACAGCCAATCAATTCCATTCCATTTCGATTCCCTGCGATACGATGGTGACAAGTGCATTTTTTTCAAATGTGCCACAAGAACAAAGCAGGAGCGGATAGCCACAGCACACGAAAATAAACAATATGGAGAGAATGAGAATAGGAACACCTTGATCGATAGCAGATGCCTGGAACTGGCACTGGTATCGGGACCCTTGTCAAAGAAGCTTCCTGTTTGGGGTCGATCCTGCCAAATTGATGAATGCATCCGTTTGAAGAAAGACATGAAGGAAGTGGCGAGTCCTCGCAGAGCTTCTAACAGGTGCTTTCCCAACGCTCCCCTGAGTCCTAATGTTCAATCCTCCTCCTCTCTTTCTCTCTGTCTTACAATTCCAAAACAAATTATGTAGTGTAGTGTAAAAGCTTAAACAGCGAACCCTTTTCGCTGCCTGATGCTTGTAGCATTTAGCAATTCTAATGCCGAAAGGGATACCGAACACTGCTCAATACCCATACCCTGACCTGAAGTGTGGTTCCAGCCCATTTGCAACACGATCCGATTCTCGATCCTCTGTTTTTGTTCCCCTCTGTTTCCAGCTCTGATCGAGATCTCTGGCCCTGGAACCTTGCGGGCAGTCTATAAATTTATTGCCTAAGCGCTTCTACTCCCCCCCTCTTATGTCTGCTGTTTGTCTCTGTATCTTCACGCTTAAATGAATTTGTCTCTAACGCCCAATTTGGCTTTTGGCTCTTCCTCTTCCGTTAGGTTTTCGGATGCGGTGTGGGGCAGCTGCTGTTGATAGTTCGATTTCAAAGGGTTCCAAGGTCTTTATTAGGCCCTTCCGTCTCGGGTTACCATCTCTCGTGTTGTCTGGCTCTGAGAACGCAACTTAAAATGCATTAAGTGCCGTGCAATTAAGTCTTATCGATGCTCGAAAATCTGCCCATCCTGATTGCCATATATTTAATATATATATTAATATGTGTGTAAGTATGTATGCCCCATATGTACATGCGTTTAAGTATATGAATTATAAATTACCGACGCGTTAACAAAATAATTTCGTTTAACTTAATAACTATTTGGTTTTTTTTTGGCGCTGGATTTTCTTCCTCCTTTTTTTGGGTTTTGCTCTCGTTTTGGTGCAGAGATCCACTTGGAATGGAACCATACAAAAGTTCTTTGGATTTCTTTGTGCTCAAAGTTTTCTTCCCAAGTCTTTCGTGTTGTGTAGTTCTTTCAGTAAATTCTTTTAAAGTGGAAAATCGGAAAATAATTCACAAAGAAATCTATGAGTATGTTACTCTAAACTACAATTTTGGGCTAAAAACAGACGCATTTTAATATGTTTTTTGATTTAATTAATTAGTTTCATAACTGTAGTAGCGTTGGTACTGGCTGATTTTCGCAACTTCCACTGCTTGCTTATCTACCAATCTTCCGTCAAACACTGCTTGCCTCTGCACCACCGATCACACCTTGATTCGATATAATTCCACTTGTTGCTGGCTCTAATCTTTCCTCAAAAATAAGAACTTTTGAACATTTTTAAACATTAAACATTTCTACCACTGCTGCTGGCTGGCTGCAGCTGGTACTGCTTGCTATTTCAAGGCCAAAAATGCAACGAATAGCTACTGCCTCGCCTGCCTTTTTGTGGCTGCTGTTGTTAAATGTTGGTTAAGCATTTAGTGTTGTGTGTAGAGATATCGCTGCTCATCATCATCATCATCATCGACATTCACATCATCTCCACGACATCTACAACATCTCAGGGCCTTTGGAGCGTCTTAAATTGCAAACCACATTGACATAAGAATTTGTGTGTGTGTGGTGTGTATAGCACGAGAGCGGCAACATTTTTATACCCGGTACTTTTATACCCGGTAAATAGGGTATATTGTATTTGTGCACAAAGTATGTAACACTCAGAAGGAAACGTTTCTGACCCCATAAAGTATATATATTCTTGATCAGCATCAATAGCCGAGTCGATTGAGCCATGTCTGTCTGTCCGTCCGTCTGTCCGTCCTAATGAGCGCCTAGTACTCAGAGACTATAAGAGCTAGAGCCACCAAATTTTGCATCCATACTTCTGTATGCTCACAATGTTACCGTATATTTCAAAAATGAGCCACGCCACCTTCCGCCCCCGCAAAAGGGCAAAAACCTTCCAAACCTAAAAATGTTAAGATAAAAGAAAACTAAAAACGCTAAATTTAAAATTTGACAAAACACCGCTAAGGTGCAGATGTAGTACTGAGTGCCGGGTACAAAGTTGTGACGCGTAAGAAGCGTCTTACTCGTCCCTTTTCGTTTACTACTTTGTGTGTGCATACACACATCTATAAAGTTACAAAAACAAAAGTTACACCAACAACTACAGCAGTTACAATAACAAAAGAAGCGGCACAGACAAAATACAACAACAACAGTTAGACCACAAACATCAAGAACAATAACACCAACCAAGAGCAACAACAACAACAATAACATCAACATCGAAAAGCGACACTAACATACATACATATGCAGCTGCTAATTACAGTTGCTTTAATTTACGATGATTCGTTGTTGTTTTTGTGTGTGTTGTTGTTGTTGCTGTTGACTGTTCTAATGCAGTAATTTATGTTTTATTTGTTTCAATATGTTGCTCTTTTTGGTATTAATGTCAATGCTAACCTTGCTCTCTTTTATCGGACTCGTTTACATTGCGTATTGTGCCCCAGCTCCAGCACAGCGCAGCTCAGCTCAGTTCTCACTCGCTCACTCGCTCGCTGCAAAGATCTTGGCGTGGACTTGACTTGAACCATGAAGTAATTATATATATAATTTCTTCATGACTTTCAAGTCATGTACATTTGACATTGAAATCAATAGATGGCAGCGTTTGCCACAGTAACAGTCCTTACAAGAGATGGCGTCGTTGCATCATAAGCTGGGCGCAAAAGTACAGTTGTGCAATCGAGCTAACCTCACTTAACCGCAAATCTCATCGCATCACATCATATCATAGAAAAGCAGTGCATATGTTCATAATCCTACTCTTCTTCACTTGCGCTGACTGACTCGAAACAAATCGAGGACGGTCTAAACAAAAGTGCAACAAACTGTTTAACAAAATGCCAAAGAAAAACCAAAACGAAATGAAACGGGCTGTCTGCCTGTGTTTGTTTGTTTGTCAGCCCCGTTGTGTTCGCTTTTGTTTTTTAGTTTTTGTATCTGGATTTTGAATGGGGCAAAGTTTTAACGCAATTGCGTTAAATGATTTGTAAGCCAAACACACAATAATACATACTACATATTGGAGAGGAGGCTGCACCTAGCTGTTGTAGTAAAATGTTAATGAGACATGCACGAACTTTGGTACAGAAAATCGCTTTTTGGTTCTATGCATAAATGTACAGAACGGGTAGAATACGTTGGGGTAGTCGTATGGTGCCAAGAGGCCCTGGAGTACAGTGAAGTCTCTCTTAAAATATGTACTTATAGATTCACGTAATACACAAAACGATTGTTCACTGTATCAGCCAATTCATACACCATATGTCATATGCGGCAAGCTCTATTGGTTGTAACAATTAGCACACAGACACAGACATACACACATGCTCCCATGGGTAGCCTTCAGTTGAGTTTGTCATTCTAGTTGGTCAGTCAGTCATTCGTTCAATTCCACACGATGCATTTGTATTATTTTAGTAGCTATTTAGCATGCTTCTTTGTGAGCACACACACAACCACAAAGAAATAGACACATGATCGTACTCGTACACGCACTCGTACTCTCAAAATGGCAAACAACAACAAATGAGACACACAATTTAGGTCAACGCATATAATATATTCATTATAAAAAGTTTCTCAATGAGCAATATGAGCAATGAGCAAGCGTATGTATGTGTATGGGTCAGTTGCAAACTTTAATTGCATTTCGTATTGCGAAATGACTAAACTATAATTAAATATAACGGAAACACTCATCAAACATAGATACATACATACGCACATGTACATGTGCACACTCTGGGGTTCCAGGTTTAGACAATTTTACAGCGATCTATGGATTTACTAGAACTTTTGCTCAAACATTCCATTTTTGTTTCGTTTTGAGCCTCGAAGTAAGTTTCTCTTCTGCTTATCATTTTTACATAAATTAAATTTAGCTTAAAATTAAGACCACCTGCCACCTGTTGTTCCTGCCAATTCTGTGTTCATTTTTCCAATACATATTTAAATACCTCTATCCACATACACATATGCACATATGTAAATGAATATGTAAACTTCTGATGCGACCTACCAACTACTCGTATCTGGTTGACCTTCCTAAACCGTTATATAGGCCCCGAATGCAACATAATATCAGCGTGTCAACACCATGAAGCCACTATAAGGAGGTCTCGTCGGCAAAAATAAGGGAGCGTAACAATGCTGTCAATAAGTGCGAGTGAAAGGGCTCTCGCTGTAAGTGTGAGTGAATCGACAATGGAGTGTGCGCCCAACCTTCCGCGTCGACAAGCAAATTTTAGGAAATAAGTCGAGGAACGCTGCCGACGACGAGACCTCCTTATAGTTGCTTCATGGTCAACACCAAAAAAAGCTACAACGATGAAATTAAGCAAAACAAAAATCAATATTGATGCTGATCAAAGCTTGCCTCACTATTGCTTTCAATATTTATTGCCACACATGGAAACAGAGAGAGAGAGAGAGAAAATGAGAGAGGAGATGACACAAGAGAGAGAGCGGGATCACTGAAAGAGCGAGACACGGCAAGTGTCGTTATGGCGTGTTTTAACTGTAAATATTAACAAAACTTTTTTTTAGTCACAGGTATGAAGAAACTATAAGGAGGTCTCGTCGGCAAAACTAAGAAATTAGTGCGAGTGAAAAGGCTTTGGCTGTAAGTGTGAGGGCAACGACAATGGAGTGTGCTAATTAATCATTTGAAGAAAATGTGAAAAAAAACATAATAATTGCTTCATAATTTAATTTTTAATAGTTTGCTACATGATAGTAGTCTGTGTTTTGAAAAATTAAACATTTTGAAAAAATTAGAAAAAAATGTTGTCCGCAACCAATCTTCCGCGTCGATAAGCAAACGAGCACTCACTGTAAGAAAAAGCAGCGAGTAACTCTGCCACCGACGAGGCCTCCTTATAGTTTCTTCATGGTCACAGGAAGCAACAGAGGAGAGATGAGAGTTCGCCGTCTGCCAGTTTCTGACCCACATTTGCATACAGAAAAAAAAAAACGAAACTGAAACGTGTTGTTCGTTGCTGCGAGGAATAAGGACTGTGAGTATAGGAGTATAAATGAAGGAAAAACGTACTTATACAGCTGACTGTACCGTTGCTGGAAAGTATCCTACCTTCCTAACTGTACCGCTCTCATTAGTGTACCCACTCTCACTGCATCCACTTTAATTTCCACTTCTTTGCTGCAGCCTCATATAAGTGTCCCTATCATTACAATGGGTATACTTATTGGGTGGCATTCATTTTTCCTCGCTGTACTATTCCATTCCCTCTCCAAAGTTCATCCATTTCATATTTTACTCATCTCTTTTTGATTTTGTTACAAATATTAAATTATGCGTATAAATATTTTATTTTTTATTCGTTTCCCCCATACAAGCTCTTAGCTCTTTAACGCTTTACCCCCGCTTTAGCCACCATTCATTCAACCGCCAAGCTTTGTTCCCCCCGTGACCGCCCGCGTTTACCCCATCCAAAATGAAATGAGCCAAAACCGCAAGAAAAATTGCTGCTGCTGCTGTTGTTGCTGTTGCTGTTGCTGTTGCTGTGGCCGCTCTGTTCATTATGACGTAACTTTTCTCTGTCAGTGCTGCTGCTGCTTCAGTTGCCGCCACTGCTACTGCTGGCGCTCTGATCTGCTTTGCTGCTCTGCTGCTGTGATTACGGACCCGGTGTTAATACAGTTAAAGCGGCCTAACCTTGAAAACCGGTAGATTTTTTTTCTTCCATTTTTTTTACTCAATTTCATGTGTGTGTCCCACTGTTGTTCATGTGTGTGTACGTGTATGCATATAATTTATTACTTGGATTTTTTGTTTTTATAGTTTTTGTTGTATTTTCATCAAGCTCTTTTTGTTGGTAATATCACTTGCAGTTGGCCCATTCCTCCACCCAAAAAAAGAAAAATAATTTAACGATACGAAACTAAAGACTTTGGCAACGAACTTGATATTGATATTGAAATATTCGACGTGTGTGCTTGTACATATCCAGTGATGTATGCATAATTAATTACATTTTGTACATTTTTTCCATTACTCAACGGCACCATTAAATGCGTATGAAAAGACATCATGATATTAAATCACAAGAGAGCTGTACACTGTGTATTTAACTTTTATATTAATTATACGAAAGATTTCAGTTGGAACAGATTTAATATCAAAACGTATCGATTGAAGTTGAATTTAATAGTAATGGAAATAGGCAACTATTATGACATTGGTTCTACAAGATTCCTTAATTTCCTATGACAGGATATAATTAATGTTGAAAGTATAAAATGTATCCTGCTCTTTCAATGCTCAATGCAAACGGCACTTGAAAGCGGAACTCATACATACATATATACATATGTACATATGCCTGTAGTTGCACCTTTCTCATAATCATCTGATATCATCTTTGCTGGGCCGCCCCATACCATGAAAATGACAACACATTTTTGGTATACTTTTTTTGGGGACACACAAATTTAAATTTTATGCAAAACCAAACTGAAATCGAAAACGAATTGAGGGAACAACAATTTCACAAATTTCATTGGTTTAAAGTTTTAAACATAATTGACCAATCCCCCTAAGACGGTTGGCCACAGAGGCGGGGGGTCTACCCCTATTAGTAGAGGAAAAGAGATACTTTCAACTCTGGCACAAATTGCACAATTTCCGAATGAGACAACAGATTTGTCGTTGTCTTTGTTTTGTTTAGTCTGATGAAATCTCTTTCAACGGAAAAAAATCGAACAGCCATAAAATTTCACATACTTGTAGTATGTCTTCAACAAGAAGAAGAGTTTCCAAAAAATACAAATAAACAGAGATGTGTATTATTTATATTTCGTATATGTACATACATATGTATATGTAAGCTTAATGAAGTTGCCGCTCAGTTGATCAGTTTGTCAATGGCTGCGTTTGTCAAGCCAGCAGGCAAGCAGGCACGAGAGGCAAACCAGTTCAGAGGTGCAGCGCAGCAGCAGTGCAATGTGTTTAACGCATATGCGAGATGCTGCGGGGGAGGGGTATACATATGTATATCGTATCGCTATATAGTACAACTTGTCAATGTTTTAGTTAGTCGTGCATGCAGCCAGAGTGAGACAGTGAGAGAGAGAGAGAGAGACGAACGGGCCGAGTGGCCGAGCTAAATGCAGTTTCATGCAGTCATTCATTCATTCATGTAGTCAGTCACAAGTCAACCCTGACCTGAAAAGAGCATACATATGTATGCATTGTACATATAGTCACACAGATGCATGAACAGTATATACTATATGTATTTTTATATGCAACCGTTTAATGCTTTTTGCTGTGGCACAACGCGATGTCGCCTTTGTAGATCTCGCATTTACATTTTTGTTGTACATTCTCTCTCTCTCGAGAGAGAGAGAGAGGGGGAGAGTGAATCTTTTAGCTTAAGCGATATAAAATGTCTGTAAACGACGGTACCTACAAATGTAAGTTCCTCTAATTTAATTTAAATTTGATTTTAAATTTGTATGTTTTCTGATCAACTATTTTCCCTCTAGATGGGAGGCGAACTCCAATTTCAAGGCAATGCTAGGCCTATCCGTGCCTCAAGTCAAATGCGGAAATTGTTTTGCATACAATGAATATATAAATCATGTTTCAATAGGTAACTCATATGAGCTGTTCACAACAAATAATAAATATAATTTTGGCAGATTCTTACAAAGAGTTCAACCTGCAAATATTATAGGTAGGCATACACTATGAATAGAATTTTATGGACTTGATGGATGCCCATAAAAGAGCACACTGTTTGAAAGGTTTCAGCGCTTTTGCTGTCTGTCGCTTTACGCGCAGAGACGTGTTTGCTGATCGTCTGCCAAAAAAATGCAAATATTTCACACAAAAACAGTTAACTGAAAACAAGTTCTTTACTAATTGTTGCTGTTTCTTTTTACAAATCGAATCATACTTATACAAATGCGTTTAAAATGAAATAATACAAAGATACGCTCGAGCGTATCGAAATTTAAAAATACTCGAAAACAAGTTCCCACTTGGCGCCAATAAAAGTTGATCATAATAATAATAATAATAACATTTCAAATGATAAAACACTCGTATTTTTTCAGTTTTGTTTTTGTTTATTTTTTGCGATGGATCAGCCACAAAACAATTTAAAAGTTATTGACACCTTGCGTCTGTATCTTTATGAATGCATGTATACATATACTATATGTACACACACACATACATATTTACGAGTATGTATTTTGTTAATATTTCTTCACATTTTTTTCCAACTGTTGAGTTATTTATGGAATTTTGCATGTGTTTCATCCTGATATTGCGCGAAATTCCAGCCAGATGGAAGAAATCCAGTGTTTCCTTAATATACATAAATATGTTTATTATGCCTTTTAAATGTATCCATTTAAGTATTTACATAACTTCTTAAATTGAAACTGTATCTAATGCACATTTACCGCATTCTGTAAAGTCTATGACTATCAATGTGCCGCATTATGCACACGGCATGTATGTACATATGCACATCAGGGCTCGGCACCCATGCAATTAACGTTTTTGCGTTTGTGTGTGAAGACGCACGCAAAACGGAACATTTCACTATATTGGTATTTGTACGAATCACTATAATACGCCATACGTAAGCGGCAGCGCAGCAGCATAATTATGTTGCGTCATGTTGGAGCAAGGGGAGCAGTTCGGAGCAAGGACGTGAGCACGGCTTCATAGTGTAGATCAAATGGATCTCGTGGTGCTGCTGTATCCATGTCGGAATATAATTCAATTAGAAGTGGTTTGAAAACCATAGAAAAATGCATTTTCATGCTGTGTAAGCAGAACAAAAAGAGAAGGAACAAGAGAGAGAGAGAGAGTGGAGATGCACACCTCACGCATCATCATCTTCATTAGCAGCATCATCATCATGATGATCATTGAGTCGACCGCGACATCAGGGCCAAGGCGAGGCTATTCTCAAGTATGTATTTCATCCACTACCTCTATTGTTCTTCTACTGCTCATATACTTGCATTTACTGTATGGATGTATGGATGCATGAAGAAACTATAGGGAGGTCTCGTCCCCGGCAGCGTTCCTCGTCTTATTTCCTAAAATTGGCTTGCCGACACGGAAGGTTGGGCGCTCACTCCATTGTCGTTTCACTCACACTTACAGCGAGAGCTCTTTCACTCGCACTTATTGACAACATTGTTACGCTCCCTAATTTTAGACGACGAGGCTTCCTTATATAGTTGCTTCATGTATGGAGTATGCTACTTCTTCTACCTTTCTTTCTTATACTTATACTTCTACTGCTTGCTCCGCCAGCGCCCTGCGTCTTCTACTGTTACTCCTGCTTCCCTTGATCCTACTTAGTACTGATTTTTTCCTTTTCTTAGTACTGCACTGCTTCCTCTACTGCTTCCATCAACGACTGCATGCCAAAAGCAGAACAAAAACCTGGGCTTCCTTTTAATTATTTTTTTATATTATTTTTCTTCTTTTTCAAATGTATTTTTTTCTCTGTCTCTCCCTCTGGCTGTATTCTTACTGTTCTTCTCCTCTGTGTCTCGCTCTCACTCTATCTTTCTAGATATCTCTTTCTTGCTCTCTGTTCGGCCGCAGTGGAGCGAAGCGGCTGCCGAGCACTTGAGACCTGTTTTGAGTCGTACTTCTGTCTGTTGCTCTTCTTCTCTGCCATGCTGCTGCTGTTGTTGCTGCTTCCTTTGTGCTTTGTGTATTTTCTCCTCTTTTACTTCTTCTTCTCCTTCTACTTCTTGTCGACTCACTGCACAAATAAATCTCAGCTTTGAGCATTATCAACGGAACGGTGTTTGTGTGTGTTCAGGACACTCTCTGCCCTTTTTCCCCTCTCTCCCTTCTATTCAGTTCTTCCATTGCCTTTATTCCGATTGTCAAATATATATTCTTCTCTCCCTCACTCTCCCTCTCTCACCCACTGTGTATGAGAGATTATCGCCAGACTTTGAGCAGGGCCTGTGCCTGGGCCTGGAGCAGGGTTCTGGAGCCCACGGCACAGGTAGAGACACCACAAACTGCATTGTTTTATCCGAGTCTCTCCCTCCACATTCGGCAGGTAGAACTAATGCCAAAAAAAAAACACGCATACGCACATACACATAAACACGATGAGGAAAGGAAAAACAGAAAAACAGAAAAACAAACGGTAGAAAAAAAGTAATTGTAAGACGAAATGGAAATGGAATTCGATGCCGCGCCCAGCCTATTGGGAATAATTTTTACCAATATAAAAACGTTGTTTGATTTGAAACATAATGATGCTGAATGCATCTCTGGTCAAACTTCCTTAAGTAAGGATACATGGATGCAAATATCGTTAGATAAATGTCAGAGGTTTCAAATTAAATTACAAAATGTGTTCTACCCTTTTAGTTCCATTAGTTTTTTTAGTTCATTCCAAAGTGATTTTAATCATTTCCAAGTTGCTTCCACCAATAAAATTCAAGATTTAGCCCGTAAAATGCGTTGCACAAAAAATCAAACGATTATCTGCCCTCCAATTAGACAGGCGCGCTACATAAGAATCGATTAATTCGATTTGAAATTGATGTGATTTCGCTAGAAAACTGCTCTTAGGTAACAGTATTACATACTATGTATTAGCATTACTTTTTCCCTTTGTTTTCTTTCTCTTTACTTGACTTTTGCTTTTTTTGCGTGTATGCGTGTGTGTTCCCCCCGAGGGTTCGCTGAACCTCCAGTACTCGCATCTTGGGATTGTGATCAAGAAGGGGTTCCCTACTTTGACGAGGGGGGACCTTTCGCTAACTTCCGCTCAATGATTGTAACATCTGCGTGTAGTGAACTCTGCACTGCGTGCAATTGAAGTTGGCCAAAAAGTGTTCGGCTCTGGATCGCACTCCGATCCGCGCTGGCTTTGTTCTAACAGCTGCAGAATTTGCATGGAACAATGAATGTGCTCCTGGTTTTTGTTGGCCTTTCTTTCTTTTTATTATTTTTTGTAGTATCTTTATCGATGATGCCTCATCAATGAATTTCCTTTTTGCCTTTCAGTTATTTATTGACTTTTACTTGCGGTCACTGAGACAGAGAAATGGGATCGATGGATCGACAGGAAGTTTGCCCCGAAATAAACATAGCAGACAGCTGGGTTAGTTCACGGAGATAGGATCAGGGGCAGGAGCAGGAGGCCTCTGTCCTAGGGGGAAAACACATTCATACATAGTTGCATCATAAGCGGGTGTGTTGGGCCCCCAAAGAGCTTTCTTGTGTTCTCTGTTCTCTTCTCGGTTCATGGTTCTCTGCTCTCAGTTGTCGTTTCCCCTTGTGCCCAGGCTGTGTATTTCATCCTCCAAGGCCCTTCAACATTCAGCTTCTCTTGGCGTTCTTGGTTCTTGGCTCTTGGTCTTGGCTCTTGGTCGTGTTCTTCTTTTCTGCTTCGTCTTTGGTTTTCTTTTCTTTTTTCTTTTTTTTCTTACTGGTTCTACAAGTTTTATGGCCTGTTGCCTTGACTTTGCTTAGGCCAAATGGCAGACGAACACACACCACACCACACCACCCATCAGTATCCCCCACTTCCCCGTATCGTTTCGTTCCATTCCGTTCCTTTCCTTTACCATCTCATTCCTTTCTTTTCCATTCGAAACTGAACCTGGGGTTCCTCCTATGATGATGATGATGATGATGATGATGATGATGATGATGGTGATGATGATGATCTTTGTCTATGCTCTACACTCTTTTCGCATCTTCTTTGGCAACTTGTACTTTTGCTGTTGGCCAAGATTGTTGGATATTTAGCTCTGTGTGTGTATTGTATCTTAGTAGCGTGTACTTTGCTATAGTTATATAATTCTTTGTATCCCTCCGTTCGTTCATTCGGTTATTTCTTCTTTTTATCTTTTTTTTTTGCCATTGTGGCTGTACTGTGGCTATGTGTGTGAAGTTCTTGGCCATGGGCACAGAATAGCCCACAGACTAAAATAAGAATAATAATATAAGAACCAAAACCGTATTGTAAGCGAGTCGAGTCCAATGATTGAACAAAGAGCCAGATTTCAGTGTGACCAAAGGCCCAAGCGAAAAGCAGAGGCATTGAAAAAATAAATATAGAAAGCTTTGGAGTGACCAAAGGTATATATTTTTTGCAACCAGAACTCTAAGAAACTAAGAGTTCCAATGGTTGGTAATCTATGGATAAATTTAACTATCTATGATTCAACGACAGAATATTTCCTGCAAAAGAAAACTTTCAAGATTGAACAGAAGCCAAAGATTGGCCAAAGAGGAGCCAAACGAGTTCCCTTCAGAATAGCATATCATTACAATATCCGCAAAGAACACGCATAAAATTATCCAACGGAAGCGTTCATAATACATTTTTAAGTGGAAGCAGAAGTAAGAGACAATGGATAGAGAGACCTGTGGGGACGGAACTGGGAAAAGCGTGAAGGAATGAAGGCAACGTGTTATTTAATTTAATAAATCTAAAAAAAAAGTTATAACCATGAAATTTAATGCCCATGTAAGAAGGGTGGTGGGGGGGGGGGGGGGGGCGCAAATTAAGAATGTGGCGTGTGAAGATGATAATGATTCTGTTGAAGCTACAGATGGATATATGTAGCTAGTATTTCTTATATACACAATATATAATTAATGCCCAGGCAAAGGAACGTTAAAAATGGCTTAGAGACAAAAGACTTAGGTAGCAAACCTGACAGAGAGCAGACTTTTTAGGCAGAGGCAGAGGTAAATGTAGAAGAACCTCCAAAATGAAATTCACTTTCAGAAAATCGAATCGATATTCATTAATAAACAAATCTAGAGGCGACCCCCAAATGAAAGTTCCCCAATATTGCCTGAGAAATTAAAACACCAAACGACCTCCGCCTAAATCCAAAAACGAAATGACCTAATAATCATTTCTTATATAAGAACCGAATCCAAATTTGAATTTGAACCCCAGAACACAGAGGAGTGGAGAGCTGGAGAACTTGAGAACTGGAGAACAGAGTGCTTACGAAATTCAATGAAAGTGATTGATGTTGAAGTAAGCCCTGTCTCTGAAGCGGGAGAATGGTAGATAGATAGACAGACGGAAATAGTATTGAGGGGGAAGTAGGAGAGAGGAGGAATCATCGTGATAGTGTGGGCGAATACTGGAGGAGAACAACAAAGGGTAAAAAAGATAACCGAAAAGCGAAGCTTGAAATTTAAAAGATTTTCAAGCAACAGATATGGCATTTTGTATGGCACTTTGTGCTGATTCTCAACTGACAGATTTGTGGCAATTATTTATTCATTTAAATGGGGGAATGGGAATTCCTTTTTATTCAAGAACTAATTTGTATGAAGCTAATTTGTATGTGCATAGGGAGTGATTTGAAAGAAAAAATGTTAATAAGTTTTAATACGTTTTGAAGAGGGGGAAGAATTAGCAGAATTTCTTAACGTTGAGTACATTCTACGTTTCCAAGAGAACACTTCTTAACGAGAAGGGACGTGTGAGACGCTTTTTACTCGTCACAACAACAAAAAAAAACAAATAAAAGCTGCGGGACGGGGTGGGTTAAAAGTCCGCACAGGCATCGGCAGGGGGAGGGCAGAGGCGGGGGCCGAGTGAAGAAAGAAAAGAACAACAAAAGCTGCGGGACAGGGTGGGTTTAGCCACTGCAAATTAATTTCTCCATTCTGGCTATAATAATGATCCAATCGGATCCCAATTTGGTGATCTGATAGATATGGCCATTTACCACGGAATGGCGTTTTAGTTTTCTTTTATCTTCAAAATTGTAGATTTGGGAGGTTTTCGCCCTTTTGCGGGGGCGGAAGGGGGCGTGGCTCATTTTTGAAATACACTGGTTTCATTGTGAGTATATAACAGCCTGGATGCAAAATTTGGTGGCTCTAGCTCTTATAGTCTCTGAGAACTAGCCGACAAACAAGACGGACAGACGGAGAGACGGACAGACAGACATGGCTCTATCGACTCGTCTATTGATGCTGATCGAGAATATATACACTTTATAGGGTCGGAAACGTTTCCTTCTGTGCGTTACATACAACCGCTATTCCCCACAAATACAATATACCCTATTTACTCTTCGACTACCGGGTATAAAAAGCACCCAGATACAAATTTGCAAAAGACTTGAAATTTTTGTTGGAATAACTTATGGCCAAATGCCAGTCACTGATCTACTGCAAACAAATACGTTTTCCCCCATATCCCAGAAAGAACTCAAAATCAAAATTAAATGTGAAATGTGTTTGGCATTTCTTCCCGACTATTTCTTGGATTTTGTTTCTCCATTTGACGTTAACTTACCATTTTGAACTTCACTTGCTGCTGTGCTGTGTAAGACATCCAATACCGGTGAGTTTTGATTTTGATTGTGATTTTGATTGAGTCCATGGTCTATCGGGAGACTGTGACGCGATTGTCCGAAGTAGTGACGGCGATGGTGGAAGCGTTTTCGCGTGAGACTCAGTGGCTGTTGGTCATCCTGCTGCTGGAATGGCGATGACGTTTGACCCTGACCCTGTGGCTCGGGATGGGGATGTGCGGGCGATGGCGATGGCGAGGGCGAGGGCGAGTGCTGTGTGCCAGAGCCATGTGGACTGAGCGGTGGCACCAGGCATCGATCATCGTCCTGGCTCTTGTGCTGCAGCAGGTTCTGTGATTCGAGGAGGCGCTGTTGCTGCTGATGCAGGCGGTTCTTAATCAGGAAGATCTTCGGCATGGTGGCTGGCGATTAAAGATACACGACTTACTATCGGCGACCGATAAACACGAGCGATTAACCCGACGCAACGGAACGCGTCACGCGACGAGACGCGCCAGTGGGGGAGAGTTTGTGGGTGGTGGTGTTCTTCAAAGGGTTCCCGAATAAACAAAACACTAATCCAATTGTGTGTATGTTTGATCCTTGCCCCACCCACTGTGTTGTGCAAAAATCTGCTCAACAAACAACAGAAAAAAAATGCAGATACAATTTAAAGATTTATTTTTCGTTTGTATCCTGAGCTGAAGCTCAAGGGAACCTTTGCTTAGGCTTCTTCATTATAAATAATCCATGTTTCGGCTTCTCTGGTGTATTTTATTGTTTGTTTTTTTCTTTTTGGTGTTTTTGTTTGTATGTTTTTCTTGTTTTTTTGTCAGAAGCACTTGGAAAAAATTAACTTGAAAAAAAATGTCGTAAGTTTTAGTTTTGTTAATTTTTGTTTTTTTTTTTGGTTTTTGTTGTTGTTTTGTTCTCACTATACACGAAAAGTATTTTCACAGTTTTTTTTTAATTATAATTTTTTTTTGTGTTGCGGTTTACGCGGTATTTGTTGTTTCTAGTTGAACAGAATTCGATCTTGTGTATGGATACGATACGTTCTGTGTGATATGTTTGGGCTGTGTTTTGTTTTGTGTCAGTTGTGTGAGGGCGGGGGGCGGGGAGAGCTCAGGTGAGAGCGCTCAGGTGAGGTTGAAGCGAAAACACGTGCATTCACAACGCCGGCTCGCCACTTACTGTATTCGAGCGGTCCCAGACGCTGAGCAGTTAGGCCAAAGTCGCCCGCCGTCAGCACACACACACTCGGATATCCGCGGATCGATCTCGCCGTGCCGTTTGTTGTACAAACTCAGTTAGACAGACGGTGGCTTGCCCCGAACCAAACCGAACCGAACCACACCGAACGGTGCACGCTGAAACGGGGCGAATTCGTTTTTGTCGAGCCCAAACGCAAAACACCGTAAGCCGAGTCGCTAGAGAGCGAGAGATCATAACTTCGCTTTTGTGCAAATGAGTCAGAAGAGACTTCGACTTCGGCTTGGGGTCTGGACTGTTGATCTGTTCTCCATTCGCCTTACGGCTTACGGTTCTATAGGTGAGAGCGAGCCGCCGACGCCGCCGCATCGTGAGCACAGAACACCGAGCACCGAGCACCTGTGTGTGAGAGGAGAGTGAGAGTGTTTTGTGTGCGTTGCTTCATTTCGCTCACATAACGTTTCACATGCAGTTTTTGGTTGTTCCTTCCCAGTGTGTGTTTGTACGAGTGAGTATCTGTGTGGCTGCCATGTGTACGTGTGTGTGTGTTTGTGTGTGCGTGTTGCCTAACTTGTTGGTTCAGAGTCAAGGTAGAGGCAATCATCGTCATCATGATGATGTTGTTGTTCATGCTGATGATGATGGTGATGATCGCTGTGTTTGTTCTTTGCTTTGGCCATTTGCCGGTTGAGATGGTTTTACTAGTATCTCTATCTTCATCTCCCTCTGTCTGTCTCGCTGTGTGAGTGTGAGTGTGTGTGTGTGTGCGCTGTACTTGTTGTACTTAGAGGTTGATTTTTACTGCCTCCTCTTCTACTACCATTTCTTCTTGTTGATGGCTTTGGGCTCTCTGGTTTTTCCTCTCCCGTTGCATCTCTTGACTGTGAAATAACCGAAATCAAAAGATGAGTAGGAGGTGCAATAAAAATCGAATTTAGTTGGGCGCCACGTTTTGTTCATACTGGCAAAGACGCACAACTATTTTTTTTTCAAGTTTCAAACGTTTGATAGCGTTTGTTATCATTTGTGAATAAATTGCGAGAAATTTCGAAATTTAATGGTATTTCTTGTGAATGTTTGAGTTTCTGATTTTATAATTAAAGCAATTTTTGCATTTTTATACCCGGTACTCGAAGAGTAAATAGGGTAATTGTATTTGTGTGAATAACGGTTGTATGTAACGCACAGAAGGAAACGTTTCCGACCCCATAAAGTATATATATTCTTGATCAGCATCAATGGCCGAGTCGATAGAGCCATGTCTGTCTGTCCGTCCGTCTTGTTTATCGGCTAGCTCTCAGAGACTATACGAGCTAGAGCCACCAAATTTTGGCTCCAGACTGCTGTATGCTCACACTGAAACCAGTGTATTTCAAAAATCTGCCCCGCCCCCGCAAAAGGGCGAAAACCTTCCAAACCTACAATTTTGAAGATAAAAGAAAACGAAAAACGCCATTCCGTGGTAAATGGCCATATCTATCAGATCACCAAATTGGGATCCGATTGGATCATTATTATAGCCAGAATGAAGAAATTCATTTGCAGTGCGTAAACCCACCCCGTCCCGCAGCTTATATATGTTTTTTTTGTGTGCGGGCGCTGCCTCTGCCACGAGTCTGCAGTGTGTGAGTCTAGGAAAGGGGGGCGAGTTAAAGAAGCGTGTTGGTGGGAGAAGTGTTGTAGATGTAGATGACAGTTGAAGAAAATATTTAAAATTTGACAAAACACTGCTAGTGCCGGTTATAAAAGTTGTGACCCGTAAAAACCGTCTCACACGTTCCTTTTCGTTTTAAAAAATTTTTTTTTAAATACATTTTTACAATGTATGCGTTTAAATTGCATATAATTGAATGTAAATAGCTACATACATATTTAAAAAAAACTGTCAGACCCTAGAGAAAGTTTTTTAATCTGGTTGGGATGTTTTTTTTTAAAGGAATATTTTGAATATAACGTTTTTTTCCAAACCTTTTGATTGCTTTACTTGTTATTTTTCTAGTGGTTGAATCTTCCTGACGATTCAAACGGACATACAATTTGCTAAGTTCATGTAATATTGAGTACATACAAATACAGATACAGCCAAACATAAATGTATGTATGTACATATGCACATGTTCTGCATACCACCCACAACTTTGTGTCCTAAGTCATTTGTTTTAACCGAACATATTCGAAGGAGCTACGAAAATTCCAACAGTCCCCGGTGCCCTACAAGATTTTCATCATTATTGTCAGTGCGTGTGTGTGTGTGTGTGTGTGTGTACTACGAAGGAGACGAGAAGTAAAATACAATAAGAATAAATAGCAAGAGAACAGAAAAAAACTGGGAAAAAGTACCATATAAGCGAAATTAAACGGCAAAATAGTTGGCACCGCAGGCGCGCAGGCATTTAACGAGCAGGCAGGCCTCTCCCGCTCCCTGGATCAGGTGTATCTGTGTGTGTGTGTATCTCTCTCTGCTCTTGCGCATGTGCGAATGTGTGTGTGTTTGTACGGAGACGAGAACTATGGAGAAGACTTTGCCTCGGCGCTTAGAATGCGTTAAGAATGGCAAATAGGATTTCCACCAGCAGAGGGAGAGGCATAAGCAGCAGGCACCAAGCACCAGGCAGTGCGAGCAACAGAGAGAGCCCACAGCTGGGGAGAGCGACACAGCTAGAACGCTACACTGCACTATGGGGCATTTGACCACTTTTCCTGGCCGAAACTCATTTGTCAAAAGTAAAAAAAGTAATATTTTTTTAACAGATATACATAGGAATAACTTCAGTCCGTAATGTTACGTACCCACAAAAATTAACAGTGCCCGCCACTGTTAAGATAACAGCTGTTAAAGTCAGCTGTTTGCTACGAACGATAGAAAGTTATCGAAAAACTGATTTTGTTCATGAAGTTTAAAGTGCAAAAATTGATAAATTTACCAATTTAAGTTAATTTTTTACAATATCCTCGATTCAGGCAGGTATTAAAAAGGTGTTTGTGAGTTTGAAATTAAAAAATTTACCCCATAATATTTTTAATGGCTAGTTTCTTAACAAGTCCATATTTGTGACGAAAATTTGTCTTTGAATATACTTACAAAGTGTTCGGTTCCCGCCGGAAGCATTAAACTGCATAGATATTGTGGAGAATTCAATTCTTAATCCAATTTATGTTATTTTTTCTTGCGCTTTTCTGCGTCTTCGCAGATATTTGAATCTTCGTAACATAACCTAAAGTTTGGATTTTCGGAGTTGTTAGCAATGTTAAACTGAGTGAAGAAGAAAATTGCAGAAGAAGATGCCGATTTGCATTGAATTTAATTGTTAATACCTGTCACTAGCCTTGATAACGATACGGGTTATTTGTAGACCCTTTGAAGAACTTTTTTTTACAGTTTGTTGATAAAATTGAACATTTTTACGAAAACTTGAAACAAATCGAAAAAACTGTGCAGATTGGCTAAATTCGTGCTCAATTGTACAATTCTAATAACGTTGAGACATTTCCAGTATTCTGCACTGCCGTGCAGTGCTATTGTGTCCCACATTCAACAACTCAAAGAAAAGAAGCTACTTGCAGTATACAAGGGAGTCAATGTAAAAACCCGATTATCTTCTACTTTTCCATTTTTAAAAATCCGGGCACAACTTTTTAAGTAAAATATGACATTGCTTTACATATTCCCATCATTTTTTGTTTGATTCAATTTAAAAATATAATAAAAATTCGATTTTACCCTGAAGAAAATGCGGTGGCACGCCCATTTTTTCAACAAACCTTCCTTTCACTATTATAGACTTAAATCAGAAAACTAAATCAAAAATTTGGTTTCGTTTGGAAGTTATTAATTAATGCCACAAAAAGTGGTCAAATGCCCCATAGTGCACTGCTCTGACGCGTACAGGTGTGATGGAAACGGATAACTAACGTTATTTCACACACACACACTCACAGGCCGCGGCAAGTGATGTAAGCGACGGCGAATTCAGCGCGTCGAATTGAGCAGCGCACACCTGTGGGACGCGCAAACACACGAACAAGCGAACGGAGAGGGACACAAACACATACAGATGCAAAGAGTACCCGATATGCGCACACAGATGTACCTTTTGCGGCGACGTAACAAATTTACAGCTAACTTTTTACTTGTGTGAGAGTGAGAGAGGCAGTAAAGAAACGAAGGTAAAAACGAAGCCGCAGCCGAAGTTGCAGGCGAAGCCGAAGCCGTTACCAAGAGCACGGCTCAGAGAGCAAACGATCGGGAGAGATTGGCAGAAAAAGAGTCAGAGTGGCGAGAGGTGAGAGAAAGAGAGAGGCAAAAACCTGTTGTTGGCTTTGGCTTTGACTGTGACTTTGCCGTTGAGGCAGCACGCAGCAATGTTAATGTCGTGACGCTGACTCTGGCAGAGGTAGCAGCAGCAGCAGCAGCAACAGCAGCAGCAGCAACAGCAGCAGCAAAGTGTTGGCTTCTTCTTGGCTGGAGCCTCCTGAAGAGCCTCATCTTCTTCTTCGTCTTCTGTTCCTGCGCCAACTTCACTCTCACTCGAAAATGCCGCTCACCATCCAAAATGCAAGTGTTTTGCCACTTCTTTGCCTTGGTTTTCCTTGGTTCTCGGTCCCTGGCTGAACAGGCCCAACACCCAACGACTCCCATAAAATTTGATTATCTTTTGGGAAATCAAAGCTATCATGTAGAAGTGCTACGAACACTTACACCTAATAAAAACTACACCAGATGACTCATATGTAGAAAGATGTCCATGAACTACTCTTTCTTGACTGAATAGCTCAATTTCTTCTTTCTTTCTTGCTTTTGTGTTTGCTTAGGTTGTCCTTATTGTAGTCAAATAATTTATTTTCGGTCAAGTCTGCTTGTTGGGCTAAAAAAATGTTATCGGAACTGATAAATACATATGTACATACACACATACATATGTATGTATGTATTATGTATTAGCTCTCCGGCATGTGTATGTATGTACAATTTGAGCTACATATTAATTTTATTTTAATTTCTAAAAAATTTAAGAAATTTAAGCGTATGCTTTTACAATGGATTGTGTATTAAATTCTGCATTAGCTTAAAAACTGAAGGTTTCTCATAGTTGTGATACCCTTCAATGTTCCTTTTTATTACATTTCTCCTTCTATCTCCATTCTCTATTCTATTCTCTTCTATTTTTACCAAGCTTAGGGTACGATTCCTTAAAATAGCCGCACAATATTCAAATTTTCAGTAATATTTTATAAACCATAAATCCCAAGAACCAACAGCTATAAACGTACAACAAAACTATACCATTTTCTTTGATGGTGCTTGTACGGGTTCTTTATGATATTTTTGTAGCGAAAAGCCAGCCATCGAATCCGTGCAGTTGTTGCTCTTGCCATCGTACTTGAGCAGTTCTTGGCCCAGACCTAGGCTTCCAAAACCGAAACGAACATAGACTTGCGTTACTACCAATACCTTGACTTTGGCTCTGCCTTTTTTGCGGTTGGGTGGGGCTGTCAAGGGAGTGGTGTGGGGTGGTTGTGTCTCTGTGTCTGTGTGTGTGTCTCAAAGAAGAGAACTTTTTCTCGTTTTTACTGTCTGGATCGTCTGCGCTTGCTCCTCCTGCTTGGTGTTGGGTAATTGCTGTGTTTAAGAATGTGTTCCTTTGGGCCGGGTTATGTTGGGCCTCAATGCGCATGCATTCAACTCTGTCTCTCTCTCTCTCTCTCTCTCTTTCTTTTCTCTTTCTCTCTCTCTGTGGTATAACTCTCTATTTCTCTCTTTTCCGGGCTGTGTTCTTTCAGTTGTTGTTTTCTTTACATTTTATCTTTATTTGCTCAATTGTCGTCATCGACATCGGCGACTCGCTAAAATAATGCTTCAAGTGAAGTAAGCACAGAGAGAGAGAGAGAGAGAGACCGGGAGAGAGAGCATGGAGTGGCGCAGAAAAAAATAAGAGGAGAAGCAGGAGGATGATGATGATGGAAGAGCGGCAGGGAATACCTGTTTTACCTGTTTGTATACCTACTAACGTACTAACACTGTTATAGCGGATTCAACGCGCACCGCACACGCCTGACAACAACAGCAACAGAAACAGAAATTGAAGACGCGGCCAAAGCGGAGGCAGCAGATGAAGTAGAAGAGGCACCACCATCCTCAACAGCAGCAGCAGGAGAGGATGATGATGAAGAAGGAGGAGAAACTGCAGCACCACCAGCAGAAGAAGTTCTTGCAGTACAAATCCCAACGCCCAAACCTCATACACACGGAGAGAGAGTGACAGCGAGAGAGATAGAGAGGGGGCAGAGGTAGAATCAGAGGCTCCAGTCTATCGTTGGGTTCTTTGTATACCCTTCCCATTGTGAGTTCGCAACGGTTCGCGAAACGGCTTGACATTTTCCATTATGGAAACTATTTGTAGTGTATTCAATGATGCGGTCTTCAGGCCTGTTATTCCTTTATTCTTTCCTTTGGCCGAATGCCAATCTGAGTCCGAACCAGTCGACCCTCCTGCCGCTCCACCACCCCCTCGTGCTTTTCTCCTTCCTTCACTTCTTTCATTCGCTTCTTCTCCTGTTCTTTTGCATTATTAAACTTCATGATGATCATCTTGGGCCTGGACTTTGGTTACACCTTTGCCATTATTTTTGCAGACTCCAAGCTCGCCTCCACACTCCTCCTCCCCTCCAGCTTCGCCTGGTCTTGTCTTGCCTTGCCTTTTGCCGTTGTTTATTTGTTGTTTCCTTTTGTGCCGTTTTATTAACGCTTCACTTTTTTTCCCCCTGTGTCCACGTTCTTGCCTGACGCCAGGAATCTTGCTCTTCTTGGCCTAACCGATGTCTATTTCTGGCCGGGATCAGGAAGGAGGAGTAACAGAGGGAGGAGAAGCAACAGTAGGAGGCGGAGGACTTGGGACGAGGATGTTAATGTGGAGAGTAAATCCGGTGATGGAGCGAGGCATGAGAAGGGGCCTGTTTGTCGGTGTTGTGTTGGGGGTCACTGGGAGACGGCTAATTTATGTTGGAAATGCAAAAAATTGAAAATATGCAACGGAGATCTGGACGTGAGGAGCAATCAGAAGCAGAGCGCTTCAGGAGGACAGGACAGTGAAGTAAAAAAAGGGCGTTTAGGCAGATATTCGAATCGATAAATTGAGGAAGATGCTCCTTTAAAAGAAGTTGAGAAAGATATAGAAGAATAAAAAAGGGTTTGCCAGAGATACATATAAAAGATATTTCTCCTGTGAAATATAAAAGAATCAACAAAGGAGAAAAAGTGCAGAGAAGAAATGAAAAGGAAAGTCAGACACTCAGAGGGTTCGTGTAAATTCACAGTCTGAATATCCCAAAATTCGAGGGTAAGTAATCTCTCGACTTGGCATAGAATCTTACCCTGTGTGGAGGTGGAAGTCCATCAGACTTCCATTTGACTTTCAGTTGAACTTGAAGCATTTTCGCAGTTTTTCATTGTACACTTCTTTGGTTCAAGTTGTGGAGTCAACTAGAGTGCGCTTACGAGTACGAGAATATAAAAACTGAAACGTAACACAAAATCAACTTTAACTTAGAAATTATGATTGTCATCATCAGGGCTGTTGACACCCTTATGCTGCTGTTGCTGCTTCTTCTTTATGGTATGCGATATATGTACATATATACTCGTACATGGAGTAAAAAAACTTAATTAAAATGGTTTGCAAGGTCGAAATTAGTTGCTAACGTGGCCATCAGGCAAGCACGAACGGGCAACAGCCCAACAACAAACACAAATGTCAGAAAATTACTTTATTCATAATTCAGTTAAAAGGCGCCCAGCACCCCGTACCAAGCCCAGTCCTTCCCGTTCCCCCGTGTCCCAATGGTCGCATTGAAGCGTCAAGCGCACGTTTTTCAACTAATTTTCAAAAAGAAGACAACCTGATTGAAATATTAATGAGATTGTTTCAGAATGAGAGATATCTGTCAGCTCAGATTTGGCTATATGTTATGTATTTTTATTTTCAACTACATAGTATATGTAGATATGGTAAACATCATGTACTTTGCACACAAACCCTCTTCATTTTTGCTTGGAAAGCAAAGACTTAGGAAACAAACTAAATTTTAAATGAAGACTTTTGAAAATAAGCTAAGAGAATCTACTTTTGTGTACAATATTAAATCGATTCGTAGTCAAACTTTAATTCCAAAAATGTTCAATAAATCTTTTTAGAGTTAAGCAAATGATTGATTGCTTAACGATTCTTAAAAGAAATATCTTACATTTTTGACCGCCAAATAAATCTTTCTGCCTATCAGTGAGTCTCTGCAACATCCACTGAATCTTAGCAACATTTGCATAATATAAAAACTTTTCGTTTTCCTGCGAAAGGATTTGTTTGTATTTTATTTTTTTCTGCTGCTCGGCAGGTTTCCTCCTCTCGCTAAACATTAACCGCACGAAAGACAAAAGATTGTGGGACAAGAACGTTGTTGGTTTCTCAGTTTATAATTTGGGCTGGGCGTATTTTTAGTTAAGACCACAACTCTCACCCTCCCAGACACACTGGCCAGAGGGGCGTGTCAGCAGGGCAAAACCCTTGGCTGAGCGCTGAGCACTAATCCGTTGGGATCCGAGGCGATGGGTTGGAATATACACATACATATTTTGTGCACTCAGCGGGTATTCTGGAGTTATACAATAGTGCGGCAAAGTGATGATAATCCGAGAGGCTCGGAAACCACACAACAAGTGCAAGTGACGACAAATTTAACAATATCACCAACAAAAGTAACGATTGCATTGCTTGGCTTTGAGCTGCAGGCAATACAAAAAATAAGTAAAATGCTCCAAAGACAAAGGCAGACACCAACAAAAGGCATCAAGTGCTATCCAATTGTTGAGTGCACAGCAACAGCAACGTCAACTTTAGCAGCAGCTACCAAACTAAAAAATGCATTAGCCATCAGCAAAAAAACCTTAAACAACTGTTACACCAACCAAACCACACACACACAAAAAGTGCCACAAGAACTGCAACATTCAAAGCCACAACTCCAACAACAATTACACCAGCAGCAGCAACATCGGATTAACCATTAAACTTCAAATTCAAATTCAAGTTCATGATGAATTTATCACGTGCAAGAGTCGAAGTCGAAGTCACTGTTGTACCTCATGGAGTCTCTCTGCGACTCCAACGTTTGGCGCTTTTTTTGTTTGTTTGTTGTGTGTGTGCTTCTTTTGTTGTTGTTGGATCTGTACTTGTCTGTACTTTTTGTTGTAGTTGCGCCGAACACGACAAGAGCCCAAGTAAAGCAACAACAACATGCTGAGTGCCTTCGGTACCTTGTGGCAATAAGTGGCTTGAAACTGTTGTTGTTGGTCGCTACACTTTTGGCCATATGAATTATTAGCACAACGAGGTCTGCGAGTATATTTACTATCTGTTGAAAATCGCTTTTTTTTTAAACAAATTTTCGTTTAACCTTAAGGGTTCTGACCGAAATTGTCTTTCATAGAAATGTACATGTGTAGGTATAAAAATGTTGATCAAGAATCGATGAATTGTACTTGTTTGAGTACCAAAAATTGTTCCAATTAAAAAGGCAAAATAAATCAGTTATTGAATGAGAGAAAAAACAATTAACTAATCCAGAAAGAAACTCTTTTTAAATACTTTCTAAAAACCTTAATCTAAGCTTTAGTTTGGAAAAAGTTAGACACTTAGACTAGACCAATATCTTTCAGATAAAATGCATATGAACTTCCTTCTGGTCGGGTGATGGTAGCTCATTCTCACGGTTTCTCTGGCTGAGCTTTTTGTGCCTTTTATTTTTCCGCCTGCGTTGGCATGGGGCGGGTATTTGGGTGTCTACACGAGACACAAGCACACACACACAACGACACTGAGCTATACTTAGACTTAGAAATGAAGGCACACAAATACCCACTGGTGGTACACCGGGAAGCAACCTGACTTGTCTGTCTGTCGGTGTTGCTTATATTTATTTATTTTATTTATTTATTTTTACCTTCATAATGCTCTTTTTTCTGTACGAGTTTTTTTTGTGGCTATTTACCTCAGTTGAACATTTTTTGCGCTTAGTTTCGTGGCAAGTGGTTGGTTGGCTTTACTGTGGTTGCTTTTGTTGTTGCTGTTGTCATTACTGTAGTTCGTCTGTGGTGTTTTTGTTTGGATGTGGTTTGGTTTCTTTGGAACACTGCCATGCTCTGCCCTGCCTGCCCTGCCTTCCCTGCCCCGTTTGTCTGTCTGATGGAGTTGTTTCTTTTCGCTTTACATCATAATTCTTGTTGGACATTTCCCACTCTCTTTCTCAACCTTTTTTTCTGATGTAACTCTTGCCATACTGTCCCGTTTCATTGGTAGCAATTATGCAACGATCAGGTGGCACTTCCAGAATTATTTACTTGCCCACTTACCGCTCCTCCTGCACCACAACCACCACAATCCACCGCCACCTCTACCTCCACCTCCTCCTCCTCCTCCTCCTCCTCCTCCATTACCCTGTCATAACTTCTGTTTTGGCTTGTCTCAAGGTGATTCGAAATTAACATTGACTTTGCGTTCATTACAAGAGCGATGTCGTTGCTATTGCTGATCCAAATCGAATCTACGTGAAGCAATAGCAATTTGGATAATTGAATTCGTTTATATAAGTTTTTTTCTTTTTCCATTTTTGCATGTGCTGGTAGTTTGTTTTGTAACTTAACTTGTTGCTTAATTGTGGCAGGCGACCGTAAATTTGAATAATCGTTTGTTTCCTGTCCGCTTCCTGTTTGCTGTTGGACAGACAGTCTGTAGTTGCTTAGAGAGTGTAAGAGAGGTAGAAGTCTCCAGCTGGATTCTAGATACCGAAATGATCGATCATGGTATAGAATGGTTACCCAAGTATCCTTGGCATGGGTTCCTGCGTCACTTTTCTGCATAACTGAAGATCTCTTTGGATAGCCCCCACCCACCCTCTTCGTTTTGTATTATGACACGACCGAACACCTTAAGTCAACATCCATGTCGAGCGACATTTAATAGGGCTAATGCGCCATAATCATGCTGTTGTAATAAGAGAGACGTCAACACGCCGCACCGCAGGGAACTTGATTGATAAAAAAACCAACAAAAAAAAAGCCCCAAAACTGAACCCAAAACCTAAACCAAAACTGAAACTGAAAGAAAGCAACTCCCGATCAAGTTGAGGGGGATGGGAACTAAACCGATATACATATAAGATACTAGCATAAGATGCTCTGACTATCTGCCACAATGCTCTACACCGAAGAAAAGTCAACTGCAGTTTAGCATATCAATGGTGGGGCCCATCGATGATAAATGCGTTCGCTTCGTTTGCCAACCCAACAAGCAACAATCTCCCTCTTTCCGTCAATGAATGCTTTTGGGCCCGGGCCCGGGCTCAGCGGCAGGCTCCAGCGACCCGAAGACCTAAGCTCCAAAGCAATACAAACAAACAGATCGAACGAATGGGGAGACCCAATGAATGCTAATGCTAATTTACTGGACAAGCTCCACTTTACGCTTTTTGAGTGAGTGAGTTTTTCGGGTATGAAAGGCCTCGCGAGTGGTCAATGAATTCCAAAAAGGAATAAATAGAAATGTTCATAGAAATGCTTCTATGGGCGGAGTGGGCAGGCGTGGCTGGGCAATTAAATGTGGACTTTTCTTCATTCTTCTCGGATGTCTCGTGTGTGTCACTCGTCGTGGTGAATGTTCTTAGCTGAGGAGTGGTGGACTTCTTGATAGCGCTACAGCTGCAGCTTCAGCTTCAGCTTCAGCTGACATTCAGCATTTATACAAATTCGATGTGATAGACTTTCAGTTTGAGGATGTTGGGGAGACTCTTTGATACGAAGCTGATGTCTGGAATCAAAATCATGCTCATATTAAAGGCAAAAAGACCTCTTCCAAGTGTAGGGTGCATCAAGAAAGTACCGTTCGATGGATCATAGCAGCAGAAGCCGTCATCGCTGATCCATAAACTATCAAATATCACATCTAAAATGTATATTATGCACTCCACACACCAAATTCCACCTTGATGATGATGCTGATGACGCTCAGAATGAGGAAAAATGGTGAAGTCTTAGATGGAGATGCAGATGGAACAGGAGAGCCCATAAATTTATGCTAAAATTTAAATTTTCTTTTAAGTAGACTGAGGAATCAGTAGAGAGGTCATTCCGATTGGTGTGGCGGTGACAAAATGCCACATAAATATTAAACACACACCAAACCGATAGTCGAATGTCACTCTTATTAAAAAGAAAATGGTCCACGAAAATGGAAATGAGTAGGAACAAAGCGTAGCCCAAAATGAAAGAAAGAACTTCCGAAAATGCTGTCCCTAGATAATGGCAGCCAGTAGAATGGGATTTAGTGGGAAGCGGGAAGTTTCAGCAGGATTCAAGTATGAAACGAGAAGGGACGTGTAAGACGCTTCTTACGCGTCACAACTTTTATACCCGGCACTAGTACTACAGCTGCACCTTAGCGGTTATTTGTCAAGTTTTACATTTTTTCTTCATCTGTTCTCTACATCAACAACACTACTCACGCCAACACGCTTCTTTAGCGCGCCACCCTCCCCTAGAGCCACACACTGCAGAGTCAGGGCAGAGACGCGGCAGAGGCAGAGGTAGAGACGTGTCTGCGCAAAGCAAGGTGTGGATGAGAGAATGTGAAAAAAACAAATATAAGCTGCGGGACGGGGTGGGTTTAGCCGCTGCAAATAAATTTCTTCTATATTCTGGCTATAATAATGATCCAATCAGATCCCAATTTGGGATCTGGTAGATATGGCCATTAAATGGCCATACTCTGGTAGATATTCCCTACGGAATGGCGTTTTTAGTTTTCTTTTATCTTCAAAACTGTTTGGGTTTGGGAGGTTTTCGCACTTTTGAGTGGCCGGAAGGGGCGGGCTAATTTTGGAAATACACTGGTTTCAGTGTGAGCATACAGGAGTCTGGAGCCAAAATTTTGTGGCTCTAGCTCTTATAGGCGGACGGACGGACGGACGGACGGACGGACAGACAGACGTGGCTCTATCGACTCGTCTATTGATGCTGAACAAGAATATATATACTTTATGGGATCGGAAACGTTTCCTTCTGTGCTTTACATACAACCGTTATGCTCACAAATACAATATAAATAATTTAATATACATATATATAAAAATTTGAATGTTTTTCCACCAAAAAGTGTCACAATTAAAACCTCCCGTCTCTGAATACAAATCCAATGTAATCCCCGGCATTATTAAATTCGTACAAAAAACCATTAACCATTCCATATCTGAGATTCTGCAGAACGGTCAGCTAATCGGATTTCCCAGCGTAATTTCTGACAGACGATTGTTTGCCCACTCGCCGCGCCGTTCCCCCCCTCTCGTTTGGTTAAGCTTATACTTTGTCGCTATTTTGTACTTCTTAACGCCTCGAGCAACAGAAACAGCAATAGCAAAAGCAGCAGCAACAATAATAGCATTAACATTAGCATTAGCATTGGGCCGCTTGTCATGAGGCAGAGAGTCGTCTTGGCCAGGGCAGAGACAGGGGCAGGGCCGAACAGATCAGGGAGCTGACAAGTGTAATGGACACGCTTGGTTCCCATCCACATCACGATGAACTTGAAGTTTCGCCATTCGCTTGATTGAGTTGTTCTGGCCATCCTATGCCATGCGATGCCCTCTCGCATGCCCGGTCGGTTTGCCGGTCGCTCGCCGGTCGGTCAGCTGGCATGGCTCAGCAGATCGGACTAGCTGTACTTTATATATAACGATTTGACCATGGGAACTTACTGCCACTTTATCATCATCATCAACATCAGCATCATCATTGGCGTCGTCATTGTCATCGTCCTCGACATTGCGAGCAAAATGACAGACAGCATCAAGTTAATTGGCCAGGATATATTCCCTGTAAGAGCATCGAAATATAACACATGGATATAGGAGATATTTTCCACTACTTCCTCTCTTAATGCAACCAAGAGATGATGAAAATCCCTATCGCTGTTAGAATTTATCATCGAATTCGTTGCTTTAACTGCAGGGTATTCATAGTTCGTTGACGCTTTGTCTCTTCTGATTTACCATTGTTGCCTGCACTGCTTGGACAGTGACGTAATCCCAGTGGCAAAGTGGAACTACAACAACAACAGCCACAACATCAAGTAAGTACAGTACTGCATTCTTTTTTTTTTGTACATTTTTCTGTACTTTTTTTCGTGCTTTTGCTTGCCACTCGTACACGACGTACTCTAGTACTGGTTCTTCTACAGCACTGTGACTCTGAGAGGTTTTTCAGAGTTTTTCTGAGCTGTGTGTGTGTTTGTCGCGGTCGTGGTCGTCGGCCCAGACAAATGACTTCCGTTGCGGCTGGCTACGCTCTCATCATAAACTAAAGAGACAGAGTCAAGAGAATTAGGAACATTTTGGTTTGATTCTGTTACGTCTTACACATACACAAACACACACACACGGGGTATGCATAATAAAAAAATATATATATAAAATAAAATTCAAAGTTTTTTGTTTGCTGGTGTTTTTTTGGTACTGGTGCACCTGTTCTAGCACCTTGTCGCCTTATCGTGGAGTTTCCACTTTCTGGGGACTTTAATGACACTCGTCCAGCCATTTTGATTGGTTCTTCAAAACTCTACGTTTTTTTTCTACTTTTAGTTGCATTTTGTTTTATTGATTTATGCAGATTTATTTTGGGGGTCTTTGGTCAGGTATTGTTGGATTTGATGTGAAAAGTTTGGGGCTTTGGCTTTGGCTTTGGCTTGGGCTTCCCAAATCGTTGTCGATGCTCATTAAACTGCGATTTAACCTTATTACAGCTACTTTGGTTCCTCTAAAAAACTAAAAAACTAAAACCCTTAAACTATAAAAATCACATTTCAAATAAGTAATGGTGCGAGCGTCTTAAGAGTGTTTGTTTGTGTCATTGTTGACGTTGATGATTTTCATTCAAAGTTTTCACTTCCTCCAGAGGAAATCCATTCATCCAGATTTGATTGATTTGCGCAAAAGCATAAATTTGGGGAAATATAAAGTTTGGGAAAATGGTGGAGACTTATGGGAATTGCAAAGAAGCCCAACTGCCATGTGTTGTATATTTAAAAACAAATTAAAGAACAAATTCTTGAACAGATTTATCTTACTTATTTAATAGAATTTTTTTTAAAGGAATTCCCATTTAGATTTAGATTTAGAAAACTAAAATTTCGATGTGGCGGCTCCCTTAGCTCTTCTGGTGCATAGCTATCTGTTTAATAAAGATCAACAGAGCTGCAGCTGAGTAATTTGCATAGTATTACTCAAACGAATGCAGACAAGACAGTCGAGTCAGTCGGGAATGGTCCTCCCACCACTTTCCAGGGAATGGAAATATGTTTGAATATGTTTAGCCAATTAGCTACATCGTGTTGTGTGTTGTGTGCGTTGAGAACGAGCTGTTCACGGTGCTCAGACTGATGATAAACCAACTCAGAGATTAGTTGTAGCCATTAAAAATATATTCTGTTCTTGCTGGATGGCAATAAATGTCCCAACAAAATGAAGCATGCCTAATGAATGAAGTCAGTTGCTCTGCGGATTGGGAGCGCGAGTGGGGGAGTTGGGATTTGGTTTAGTTTGGTTTTGGGGTTGGGGTTGGAGTTGGAGTTGGGTCTCTGCCCCTAGGGATGCAACATGTGCACTGCCCGAGATATGCCGTTTGTTTGGGCTTGGCTTGGGTTAAATTTCTTCGTTGTGTTTGTTCAGGGGGATCTCCTTGTGCTTCAGTTAGCTGATCAGCGTCTGCTTCAGTTGGTGTTGCGTTCATGTTGGCTGTTGGTTGGTGGTTGCTGCCTGTCTGTCCATCAAACGGCACCGTCACCGTCACCGGCAATTAGATGAATTGCTACCATTGCAGAAAGTGGTCACAAACTCTGCGAGTGTAGCAGAATAAGTATTATTGCTTTGGCTTACATAAAAGGCCATAAATTAGTCACTTAACCGCTGCCGCTGCTGTTGTTGCGTCTGCTGTAGCATTGCTGTTGCTCCTGTTTGATATAAGTATGGCCAGAAATGGCATATGGCCGAATGCCAATACAGTTCTGGCCAACTATTCTGGCCAATCTAGCAATTCTTTAACAATTCAACAATCTATCACTGCCACTCAAAATGCTTTCTATCTTTTGTTTCTTCCCCCCTCTTCACCTCTCCTATTTTTTGTTGCTGTTCCAGCCAAGTCTCTAATGATCTCTCTAGCGCGTTTGCTCTAATTGACTGACAGTCGGACTTATAGAGACAGGGGGGAGAGACAGCGAAGGAGATGAGATGGCGAGAGCCAAAGGCAGAGCCAGAGCTAAAGCCAGTGTCAGTGCCAGCGTCAGATCTTAAGTCTCATTTCCTTTGGATCTTTTGCAATTTCTGCAACAATTAGTTCAACGATCGTTTTTGGTTTTGCCTGCAATTAGTTAGTTATTCGCGTGCTATGCTATGCCATGTCATGCTCCCCCCTCCCACTCGTGGATGCATTCATCATGGTGCTACAACAATTTTCTTGCTAATTTTTTGTTATATTTAAATCTATGATGAGTTATGATTGTTAACGTCTGGAATGTTCTGGTGGCCACTTTCTTGATTTTGCCTGGGCGATCCCCTGCCTCAACACAGACTTGTACTGATCTATTTATAGCCCCTGTGCTTCTTTCAACGATTGCTGTGATATATAATTTAGAAAAATTTTAAATTTGTGAACAAATTATTGTTATTTTGATGTCTGCATTCATTCACAAAACTGGCGACTGAGAGCGCCCCGAAACAAATGATTAAGTTGAAAACATTTTTCGCTTCTTCGATTTTAAGCAGCTTAAATGACTCCTCCGCGTGTGTGTGTGTTTGTGTGTATGTGTGTGTGTGTGTGTGTGTGTGTGTATGTGCCCCAAAAGAGCACCAAAAAAATACACACGACTCGTGTCCCCCCCATCAAACAGGCATTCGTAACATTATTGATGAGCTACAAACGATAAACCACTAAAAATCGAACACTCAAACTGATATTAAAACGAGAAGGGACGTGTGAGACGCTTCTTACGCGTCACAACTTTATACCCACTACCCCACTAAGTACTACAGACTGGCTGCAGAGGCAGAGGCCGCTGACTGCACGAAGCAGACTGTGAAAGAGAATGTGGAAAAAACAACAAAAGCTGCGGGACAGGGTGGGTTTAGCCACTGCAAATTGATTTCTTCATTATGGCTATAATAATGATCCAATCGGATCTCAATTTGGTGATCAGATATATATGGTCATTCCCTACGGAATGGCGTTTTAGGTTTTCTTTTATCTTCAAAATTGTAGGTTTGGGAGGTTTTCGCCCTTTTGCGGGGGCGGAAGGGGGTATGGCTCATTTTTGAAATACACGGTAACAGCGTGAGCATACGTAGTATGGATGCAAAATTTGTTGGCTCTAGCTCTTATAGTCTCTGAGTACTAGGCGCTCATCAGGACGAACTGACGGACAGACGGACGGACAGACAGGCATGGCTCAATCGACTCGGCTATTGATGCTGATCAAGAATATATATACTTTATGGGGTCGGAAACATTTCATTCTGTGTTTTACATACTTTTTGCACAAATACAATATACCCTATTTACTCTTCGAGTACCGGGTATAATTAAAATATACATTTCGGCATGTCCAAGGAATCATTCAACATTTGGTGTGTGTTTGACTTTGTTTTTTATGACACGCTGTGGTTGAGTTCCCATCAATAATACAGTTTTTGTTTCTAAAAATAATTTACATAGCTGCAAATCAGTCAGCATATCATCAAATTCCTGAATCGAGCTCGTTATGTTTATGATGTGTACAATTTAGTGCAGTTTCGAATGTTTCCAGAAAATCTTTGTGGCTGTCGTTTCTCCACAAACTTTACACATTTTATGGACAAAAAATATATAAATAAAAGTTCTACATAAATAACCCGGTGAAAGCTCTCGACACGAGAAATGCTAAGGTCTAAGGCTCTGTTATGTTCTCTCAATAGTAGCTCAAAAACTAAAGTCCACCAAACCGAATCTCAGAGCAAATTGGCTTTTTTGACGGTTTTTTTTTTTTTGTTTCATTGCCTGCAGATTTTTGCAGTTCATTGGACTGAGTCGAAGCTTTAAGTTGCCCGAGTTTGCTGACTAAGTGAATGAGTCGCTCTGGCACTGGCTGTTCGCTGATCTGGTATTATTCATGTGGCTGTGGTTGTTGTGGGGCCGACCTTAGCAGCGCATTGTGAAGAAAGAAATGCGGCACAGTCCACGCCGAGAAGCGGTTAAAAAAACAAGACGAAAAACTTAACTTATAAGAGATAAATTAGCGCGATTTCCGAGATATTTTGCTCTGACTTGGCGTGGCTTACACGCAACAAGATTAGCAGTCATAGCAACACACCAATAGCGCCCAAAAACTTCAGGAACATAAGCTGCAATGGCAACATCAAACATAGAAAACGAAAATCATCAAAAATTACCACACAAAATTCTACAAAAATGCGTCCGGAAATACAGGATCTATCAGTGGGGGAAGAACTTTTGTCTCATTCCGGGTCCGATTAAGAGAATCAATAACTATACTAATAGTTACAACCCCAACAACCACCACATAAGCAGCCACAAAAACTTCAACAAAAAGCTGAAAGTCATAATGACTGATAGTTTAAATGGTGGTCAGAAATAGTTTGGCTCTCGAGAAGCAAAAGAAGAAAAAAACGAGGAGGGACGTGTGAGACACTTCTTACGCTTCCCAACTTATATATCTGGTACTCAGAAGTACATCTGAACCTTAGTGCTTATGTTCAAATTTTACTTTATCATTATTGTTGAAAAAAATGGTTTCTATACAACATTTTTTGCACTTTGAAGTTATATAAAGTAGGTTAAGATGTCTCCTATCTGAGAGAAGTGTCCTTACTCTTACAACTTTGGCGGCTCTCAATAATTTAGGCAATTTTTCGAAAAAATTTTCCGAGCTTTTTGATATTTTATGCTTTCAATAGATATAATAATCGGTAGATTAAGTCGTTTGTAAACAGACAGTTACAAAATATTAGTTGTTTTGGGTCGTCGAAAGTACTTTAGGAAAGAAAAAAGCCAAAGGATCAAAACTTCAACTCCAAAAGAAGAAAGCTATCCTTATGTGAGGAAAATAGTAGGTTCCTCATATAAAATGATTCGTATTGCTTTAAAACATGTATCCAACAAGATACTCGTGAAAGAATTGGCGCAATATCCACATTTCGTTTGAAAATTCTGGTTCCTTAGAGCAAGAGGACCCCTTTAAAGCCGGCCACAGAGCTTAAAATAGATCTTAAAAAATTTTCAAATATAAGCAAAGATAGATTTAGCTTAAAAGAATATAAATTAAGTTTTCGAAGTCTGAGAAAAAATCTAGCTTAGCAAAGACACCATGGGGCAAAGTAAATACAATGTAGACAAAACACTAGAGCTGGCACAAATATATATGGATATAGATCCTGTGATCCGGGGAAATCCAAATTTTTTTTTTTATATAGAAACTTTAGGTGTTATGTAAAACGACTACCAAATGAAAAACACAACCCTTTGACACATATTTATATCTAATAATCATGCTGAGACAAGAATCATGGTATGTGCATGCCCTTAGGATTATGGAGGTGGTAAAGTACCCGTGCTGGAATCGATGATGAATCAACATGGCTATGTTATTATAAAATAAAACAATAATGCTGCCTTTTATGCAATACATAATGCCGTTAGTTGTGTCTTTTCATCAGGGAAATGACCCAAAACACACCAGATAGAGAGCTCTATGGGGTTTTAAAACAGTGACTTTTATGCAATGTTTTCTCTTGCTCAGTCCCCAGATATGAACCATACGGAAAATCTTTGGGTAACAGTTAAGGAATATGTTTCTAATAAGAAATCAAAGATAAACTGAATCCCCCAGGAAAGGCGCAAAAATAGGGTTACATTTTATGACAAGACTCTCAGCCTTCTTGTTTGCTGCCAAAAGCTTTAAAACAAATTATTATCCTTTAAATACAATTAAAGTAAACTATAGTAATGAAAAATGTGGGCAATTTCTTATCAATTTGAAGTTTTTTGAGCTTTTATAAAATTTGTGCTATTTTTGTTGCCGCCCAAATACTGGAATAATTCCTTTTCCTTTCAAATATTTCCAACTAAAGCCATCAAAGCATACCGTTTCTCTCGGATAAGTTGAATTAAGCCTCAAAGTCGATATACTAGTTTTATAAACCTTTTTTAGAACCATTGTATCTTCAAAATTGTGGATACAGCAGGTTTTCGCCCTTTGCCGGGACGGAAGGAAGCGGGGCTACATTTTGAAATACACTTGTAACAGTGTGAGCATACAGCAGCCTGAATGCAAAGTTTGGTGGCTCTAGCTTCTATAGTCTCTGAGATCCAGGTGCTAAACAAGACTGACGGACAGACTGACAGACGGACGGGCAGATAGACATAGCTATATCGACTCGGCTATTGATGCTGATCAAGAATATTTATACTTTATGGGGTCGGAAACGTTTCGTTCTCTGCGTTACATAAATCCGCTTTCCCGACAAATACAATATAGCTATTTACTCTTCGAGTACCAGGTATAAAAAGCATTTGTTATCCGTATCCGTAGTACAAGTATCTTCGTATCTTTGCATGCTCCTATCTGTGTTTATTAGTGTGTATTCGTGTGTGTTTGTGTCAATTTAAAAACAAACATTTATTTTAATTCGTTTTTGATTGCAAAATTCCTCCTCAATTACAACGCTAATCAAAATGTGAAGCATATTTGATGGCCATCGTTTTGCCTCGCTACGTTAAATGGCCAACTAGCCAAAGTAGTCAAATCACTTGATTGCAACTCAAATAAATTGTTAATTATAAGTGTACAAACAAACATATTCATATTTTTCCTCCTTGGACTTCCTGGCTAGCCTTGGTTCTTTCTGTTTTTTTGGGTGTTTCGTGTTGATTGGCTTCTAAATCGTTTTGGAGTGTATTTTGATCAGATGATTGCAATGCAGATAAGGAAACATTTTCGTGTTAAATGTATCTAAAATACTTGAGATGTTAGCTGCCACATAAGCAGATTGAAAAGATTTTTAAGACCGAGAGGCTCTGCCCATTGGTGGTATTCCGACAGAAAATGACAAAACAAATATTCATTTGAAAAGTGTAAAGGAATTGGTTAACTTGTTCTTTCTCTGCCAGTTAAAATATTTAAGTTTTTGTGCTGGTTGCGGCACGATTACCAATCAATAAACTTTTCCCCTTTATTTTGAGATCTAATATATCAAATTAAAATCGGATTATCGCCCACTGCACTATGGGTAAAAAGTAATTAATTAATTAATTAATTTTTTTTAATTTAATTTTTTTTGGGTTAAATATTTGAATGCGATTTAAATTTTCTGATTCCTAAATATCAAGATAGAATTTTGAGGATTTTTACGGAGTACCATTCATTTTTTGCGCGTTTTCAAAGTCGGCTGATTTTGAGATGCTTTGACTTGTGAAAAGGTGCGGGAAACATTGAGCAACTTGCAGCTTTAATTGTAGCTTGACTTCAAAGTTTAAATAAAAGTAAAAATATGGAAATAATAGGTCGAGATATTTCAATTCATTGCCAATACAGGTTTTTTGATATCGATGTGAAGTTTTTTAATTGTCCAATGTTTTGTTCGTCCATTGCAAGTGTGTTCTGTGGAATATTACTTTTGCACAGCACACCACTGCACAGAGGATCAAGTTAAATGTTATTAACCAATTATTACAGAATCATGTGGTGCCCGTTTCTGCCCATTATCGGAAAATTTTAAATTTTGCAGATGCTTATGAGAATACTCATGCAGCGCTGCTGGAAGTCTGGAGGTCCAACAACAATTGTGAACCAGACGCAATAAAATGATGTAATTTAAAGAGTATTGACAAATACTGACTAACTTATATGAAACTATTACAGTTCAAACGAAAATTATCCAATTTATTGCTTAGTTAAACAAGTACTAAGCGAAATGCAATGGCACGTTAGAGCGATTCCAATCAAATTACTTTTAACCAATCAGTCAATCAAATATATATTTTTAAAGCTCTAAAATGTGTTAAAGGACCTTTTATCATGATTAATCTTTTGAATACCTTTTTTTATAATAAATACGACGTTGATTGGTTCCAGTTCGTGTGGGGCGGGAGGTAGGCGGGGTCCAAACGTCTAAATTTATTTCCGAAATTCTACTTTAGTCTAACGAAAACCCATAGTGCACTGGCAGCTTGTCATTTCCTATGAAAATGTTTCTATACGTATGTATGTATGCACGCTTCGCTTATCTTGCTGCCATGATCGCCCAAAGGCAATTAGAACTTTCGGCTATACAGATTGAATAATTGTTGCGGTCGAGGCTTTGTCTCATTGGATGATATTTATTTTCATTTTCAGTTGGATTTCGGCTCAGTTTCGGTTTCGTGCGAGTTGTTTAAGTCGTTTGAGTTGGACTGGACGTGAGGCAACCGAAACCGTAACGCGGCACGCACAACAAACGGCAACTCCAAGACAAATTGTAGGCTCAACTATATTCATTTGTGTATTTTTTTTGTTGATCTTTTTTTTTGTAGTTAGAGCGGCTTAGAAAATAATGAAGCGAACCGATTGTATGGCCGAAAATGTCTGATGCCTGTCAGACCTTGGCCTTGGCGTCGGTTATTGGCAGCCATAAACTAAAAAAAATTAAGCGAAACGTATCTCAAAGAGCGAATACATTGTACACGTATACCTCCTGCAAATTGCGTAAAGACCTTTTTAATTGCCCCCCCCCCCCCCCCCCCCCCCCCCCCCCCCACAACAAAAAAAAAAAAAAAAAAAAAAAAAA
>NW_022995758.1:173044-223530 GCF_900245975.1 Drosophila guanche | reverse complement strand
CGAGAAGAGACGTGTGAGACGCTTCTTACGCGTCACAACTTTTAAACCCGGCACTCAGTACTACTTCTGCACCTTAGCGGTGTTTTGTCAAATTTTACATCTTTTCTTCATCTGTCATCTAAATCTACAACACTTCTCAAACAAACACGCTCCGTTAGCTCGACGCCCTTCCCTAAACCCACACAGTGCAGACTCGCGGCAGAGTTAAAGGCAGAGGGACGGCAGAGGCAGAGGCCGAGTGAAGCAGAAGCAGAGTGTGAACGAGAGAATGTGAAAAAACAACAAAAGTTGCTGGACAGGGTGGGTTTAGCCACTGCAAATTAATTTCTTCATTCTGGCTATTTGGTGATCTGATAGATATGGCCATTTTCTACGGAATGGCTTTTTAAGTTTTCTTTTATCTTCAAAATTGTAGGTTTGGGATGTTTTCGCCGTTTTGCGGGGGAGGAAGGGGGCGTGTGAGCATACAGAAGTCTGGATGCAAAATTTGGTTGGCTCTAGCTTTTATGGTGAGATCCAGGCGCTAAACAAGACGGACGGACAGGCGTACAGTCGGACAGACGGACGGACAGATAGACATGGCTCAATCGACTCGGCTATTGATGCCGATCAAGAATATATATACTTTATGGGGTCGGAAACATTTCCTTCTGTGTGTTACATACTTTCATTCACTTTGTGCACAAATACAATATACCCTCTTTACTCTTCGAGTACCGGGTATATATATATAAATTTGAGAGACAATCAGGGAGGTTGCCTCTCCAGTGCTACCAAACCCACCCAAAGTGCCTGCATATATGAATATTATATGTATATGTATGTATGTATGTAAATGAATATAGTAAATTGATAGACAGCCCAAAAAACATTTAAATTTCTCCATAATCCGGGACGGATGTTCCTGCTGCCGCAGGAAATTCACACGTGAAATGTTTAATTAATGAAACGAAATGAACAAAAATCAAGCAACTTCAGCGACAATTTTCAGTTTTGCTGTGGCTTGGGCAAAAGGTAATGACTCTTATCTAACGGAAACTTTGGGATCTTTTTCTGTGTGGATCGTATAATAATTCTTAAGCCTGAACTTTATACAATTCGTTTTCAAACTGTTTCTTCAAGTTCAATGAGCTGATTTCTTTTGGATGATGTTTTCATTTTGCGACAATTTGACAAGCAAAAATTGTAAAGTTAAGTCTCTTAACGGTGCCCAGACGAACGATCCACTTGAGTAATAAAGAATTTCCAATGTCAAGGCAATTAAAACAATTCCCATTCGATTGCCAAAAAGTTACAAACAAAATTCCACAAATGATTAGCAAATAAAGAGCTTCAATGGGGGAATTATGGGTAGGGAAATAGAACAAGGGGAGGAGTGGATAATGAACTGATGAGGGAGCAATGAACAAAAGTGTCAGACAGTAAAGAATGTCATCAGAAAGCTGTTGAGATTCAATATTTTTTAAAGAGTATGGCTTGACTTACGCCCATTTGGGCATCAATCAAAGCACTACAGGTAACTTTAAATAACCAAGAAGCTAGTACTTAGGTATGTAGATAAGTATTCAACATGTGGCCAGAGAAATCTGCTAGAGATCTGTATTATTTGTGATTTGTGATTTGTGAGACTTGAAACAGAAAACTTTTGCCAGATGGTTGGAGCTTTAATTAGAGAGTGCAAGAATATAAATATATACAGATACATATATGAATCCCCCCAGGTAGGTGTGTGTGTGTGTGTGTGTGTGTGTTTATTATATAAACTACCGCACAACATGCGAAATTCTCACGCAACAGAGCAGAAACAGTTGAAATGAGAAGAAGAGTACGAAGGAGATGGGGACGCAGAGGAGAAGCCACAGCGGCACAGCTACAGCACAGAAACAGAAAAATAGACGAATATTAAAGCTGAAAGCAGAACGGAGAAATAATTCTATACAACTATCCAATATATTTCAATGTCACTTACACTTGATTTATGAAGAAATGGCAAATTGGATTTACATACCTATGACCAAGATGGGAGGAAGCAGAAACCCCAAGAGGAACCCAAAGAGGAAGCAGCAGCACCCCAGAGATGGATACATGGAAAAAAAGTTATATATGTTGGAACTGTAAAGTAAATGAATGAAGGGGGAAACCAGAAGATGGTGAGGCAAAAGAACTAATCTAATTACTTCCTCATTGATTTCGAGTGCATTTGAGCGTGCTGAAAGTTGCACCCAACAACCGCGGCCACAGCCGACTTCTCCCAACCCTCCCCAAACCTCTCCTCAACCACTCGCTGGAAAGAAAAAGTGCAAACAGTGCAAAAACTTCAATGAAATTAAGCAAAAAGAAAAATAAAGTAGAAGCAAAAGAACAACTGTGGAACGGAAAAGAAGCAGCAACGAAGCCAATCCTAGGCCATCAAGCGAAGAGGCAGAATGACAGACCCTTACCCATCTGTGGCTAATTGGGGCCACGAATCTACTAGGGATCTAGGGATCTCTGAGTCAGTATTTAAGTCAAATTCAAGTGGGGTTTCCGTTTTAACCACCTCTATCTCTGGCTGTAACTCTCAGCATAATCAATCAGCAAATCCTTGCTACAATTACTGAAATTTCTGACTGAATTGCTCTTAAGTAATCTTCACTTAAATGGAGCATTTAGAGCTATGATAATCCCTTGGAAATCTCTAAAGCTATCCTACAAGGTTCCTCATAATCAATATCCTCAATATCCTACATAAGGTTTCTGCTTTTTAGAGCATTCCTCGTCTCCTGATCCCCTGGGTATTTATCCTTCTCTCTTTTGGCATGTGTCGTGGGTTAATTAAATTGTTCTTCTTTTTGCTTGCTGTTGTTTTTGTTGCTAACAATGTGCGCTGGCTAAAACATAAACAGGGAAGTGGTGAAAAAGTTTTTACATTGTAACATTTTAATGGTGCAGCATTTTGTGGCCAAAAATGGACAAGTTGTTGTAGTTTTAGTTGCTGCTTGCTGTTGACTTGAGTTTGAGGCTAACAAAAATCACTTGTTGCTTCCCTCCCCTGTTCACTGCCCCTGCTTTGTGTCTGCCTGATGCTACTCTTCCACTTGAACGCTGCCACAATGAGCTTTCATTGTAATAACAAAAGCAAGACAATGGGCAAAGAATCTTGTTGTTTTTGTTGTTTGTTGTTCGTTGCTGTTGCTGCTGTTGTATTGCTGGTTGTTTGGCTGCGTGCCCCTGACTATGTGGCTTGATAATGATGTTTCACCTAATGTTGCAGCAGCAGTAGCAGCAGCAATAGCAACCAAAACAACACCACAGAGATTCACACGAACTTCAACACTTGAGGTACTTGAACAGTGTTTGCTTTTGTTGTTGCAAATCACACAAAAGACAGACAACAACAACATGGATTGATACTCTCCCTATGATTTATTTATTTATAATTAAGATACAGAAAATATCCTTATAAATAGTGACTGAAATTTGTATCTACTTATATTACCTGATTTCCTGTGAATATATCTAATAAAAAGGATACCATTTGTCGTTCCTCAGAGCAGAGACATTTCCACCGTTAAGTGGAACTCTTAAAATCGTAATAGCCTCTCTTGTAAGTGTATAGACGACAGACGATCCAAGCTACAAAAAATCTATTTCCATTTCAATACGAAAAACATGTCTATTTTTTTATGTTTCTTTTTGTTATTTCGCTTTTTCGTTCTTGTTGCTGTTCATTGTTTGTTCTCGTCACGCTGCTCTGCACAGTCCAAGAGGGGTGGAAGGGGCAACTGTGTGTAAGGGGGAGAGGCTGGAGTTCGGTGTTTTGTTAGAATTTGCAATCATAGAATTTGTACAATGATTTCGAGTTCGTTTGGTTTGTTCTGGTCAGTTGATATCTGCTCTTAATTTGGTATTTAAATTCTTTTGTGAAGAGGTCCCCGGTCACTCCCAAGTTGTGGCAGTCACAGCCATTTAAAGTGAGGTACACAGGGCATGGCCACGGCCACTCTTTCTGTCCAACACTTTCCATATTTTACGTCAAACTTTTCGAAGAAGTTATCTCAAAAAGTTACAGCTACATTTGTCCTTTGCGCCTTGAAAAAAAGACATTTTAGCCATACTTAACACTCTATATGATCTATTCAACATTTTTGGTCGTTTGAAAAAAGACCAAAGTCCAGGGCAAGATGTCGAGTTTTTCAGTTCGTTCCCTAAGTCTTTCGTTTCAGCAATGTACAAGCGCTCAGCGTATAAGCTGATCAAATAGGAATTCAACAAAAACAGCACACAATGCGGTTCACTTCAGTTCATTTAATTTCATTTTAGCTGACTACAGTTAGCCAGGCCCTGCCGCTGCCCCCAAGCCCCTGGCCAAGTACAAGTTCTAATGAAATTTGTCAATACAAATTCGCAGAACTCCATAAGAGCAAAAGCAAAAGCAAAAGCAAAACACCGAAACAACGAAAGCAGCGCGACGGCCATAAAAATAAAAAAAGAGTAAACAGAAAAAAAAAGTTGGTTTGCATTTCTTTGTTTTTTCCCCTCATATATTTGTTATGAATCAAATTTACTTTTTTACCGTTTCAAGCGAAAGGAGAAGAACGCGAATTTACACGAATGTGTGTACATACATACATATATATGAACATATATCTCGGATAACGTTATGTACAGTTATACGAAATTTGTGCAATCAACAAAGAGCCAGAAAAAAGTGTCTTTAAAGGTGGTACTGGGGAGCAGGAGGCAGCAGAGAGGGACAGGTTGTGATGTATTATACATACTATACGTACATACATATGTACACACATACATATGTACATATATCCTATATATACATATCTTTATCGTATGTATTTGTAAGATTGGTGCGTCCAGTCAGGTTCGTCTCGATGCGGTTCGCTTAAGGTTCAGTCATTGTCATTGTCAAAGAATTTTTTGGGATTTTGTTCTGTGTTTTGGGTAAAAGTATATACACAGATGTTCGAATGTATATATGTATATAATAAACTTTATGTGCAGTATATATCTTATACTATATATGCAAAAACTGGTTAAACATGCCAAGCAAATGTGTAGGCGTGCCATACAGGGTGCGAAACTGACTGGGGCCCCAGGGCAAGGCCGCCGCAAAGATGGGATTGGGAATGGGGATGGGAGAAAGCCAATTTTTGATTCAAAATTGTGTCATGTACTGAAGAAATGATTTTTAGTAATCCTCCAAAATATATGTACAATAAATGCGCAGGGATCATTGTTCCCAAAAAGGGTTGAGGGGGTTTCACTAAAACAGACTAAAAATCAAAGTTTTTTGTAAAAAAACATTTGAAACCCTAAGAAAATTGCTTAAAGTAATCATAAATATATTACAGAATATTTCTCTATATTTTGTAAACGTTTTGTAGGTTTATTTTGTATTTTTATCTATAAAGCAACTCCAAGTATATGTATTCTCCGTACTCCCCACTATCATTATCCACATAATTATCGACTGATCGCTTACAAAAATTTGATGATAAATTGTGTGTTGTTTAGCTTTTGAAATTCCAATCGAATACCTTCCTCTGAGTGATTCACAGCCCCAGACTGCTGTGCAGCGAGCGAGTGCTTTATATTAGTTATGCATTTAATGCGATGAAAACATTAAAAATGCATCGCAATCAACTCGGGCAGCGTGCTACAGCTGAGGTGCTGCTGCTGCTTCGGGTGTGTAGTGTGTGCTTTAGTTGAGCAGTCGAGTCAGCTCCCACGACATTGGCTCTGCTACATATAGAATACACTTAGAGCACCCCCCAACTGGAAATGAATGCGCTACAGAGGGTGCCACTGCCACACCATCATCATCATCACGAAAACTACAACTACAACTACAATGAACAATTGCTCAGAGCAGCAGCCGACACCAGCCAGCAGCCACCGCCACCGCCACCGCCACCGCAATGAACTCATGGAATAATTATCCTATGAATGAGCAGCTTGCATGATCATTGCCAAAGCTTCCGCTTTTGTTTTTGTTCTAAAATTTAATTTTTTCCACTGTTGTTTTTGTTGTTGCGGCTGTGTGGCTCTTCTTGGCAATTACCGCATGAAAATGTTGCATTTAAGAGTTATTTTCTTATGTCATAGCCAAACGATCCACCCCACGTTCGGGAGTTAGTCAGAGAATATTCCAACTAATTCAGCTCTGATTTTGTTCCCATAGCGCTGTAGAGAGAGAGAGAGAGAACGAGAGACAGAGAGAATTTGCCTTTTATGAATTCCGCACAGATCTTTGGGATCCAAGAGGAGACGAAGAGAAGCCCAGAGGCAACTAAGTGATGCGCATATAAATGTCGAGCACAGAGCACTCCTGACAACCTGCCTCTCGCAAGTGTTGTGTTCGAGTAACGAGTGAGCATTCTTCATTCTTTTAGTCTTGGGCTCTTCATTTTTTTAGTCTTTGGCTCTTCTCTCATATTTTTTGCTGCAATAAAACTATGCAAAATTATGTGTAGCATTCTTGAGGCTCGACTCGACTCGAGCCTAGAGTCTCTCCCATGATAGCAGCCCGAAACTGAAATTCACAAGCCCAAAAGCCACAGCCAGAAGCCACGTTACCCGAAATCAACAGAAACTCCATATACAATTTTCAACAAGTGCGGTACAAAAAATAGTGCATTGATAGGGCTTTAAATCAGGGCTCGGCACCCATACAATTAAAAAGCTGTTCTTGCGTTTGTGTGTGAAGACGCACGCAAAACGGAACATTTCACTATGTTGGTATTGGTACGAATCACTGTAATACGCGTGTACGTGAGCGGCAGAGCGGCAGCAGCGCCCTGTCCTATGCCCTTTAGATAGTGCCGTGCTGAGCCCTGCTTTAAATTAACGATTAATATTTGTGGAATTCACAAAAATTTATTTTAGAAATTTATAGACCAAGCCCAAACAAATCCATTCTGCCATCTGTTGCTGTCTTTTTCAGTTAGTTCAAATAGATTAAGAAAAATTCGTAACCTTTTCTATTGTTATATTGTATTGACCACAACTGTACGAGTATGTCGATTTTTTAGTGTATTTATTTTATCCAATTATTATTCCCCCTTGCAACATGACTCAAGCTGTTGCATAGAAAGCAGTAGATCCGCCCTGGGATGGACAATGGATTGTCATGTCTATACGTGGCATTTACAGCTTCCAAGATGTGTCTGTCCTTTAGGATGAGAGTCCAAGTTATATTTCATGTGACACATGTCCGGCATAATGTGAGCTGAAAAATATCTAAGAAACTTGTACGAGATTTTGTCCACTTATGGACTATACTCCTCTAATCCCTTTGTTAAAGTTCGATTCAAGTTTTAAATTCCCCAACGATTTTGTAGCCTTACAATACATTTTAACTCCTTTCAATGCGCAGCAAAATTTTAATTGGTTTGGCGATTTTTGTGTATTTTTGGTGGCTTACTTTAAGCGAGGTTTTTGGTTACAAATGATTCAGTGGTTTTGACTCTCGACTCAGCGACTCAGCCCCATCCGTGTATCGCTGGAAGTGCAACCGAATTTTTGTAAAATCTTTTGGGTTGAGGCAGGAGCTGTAGCTGGAGCTGGACCGTTGTCAGAATCGTCGCGCAATATGCATAAATTTGTATAAAGAAAAAGCAAACAAATGACATGCTTCGATGCGATCGCACGAGGCAACAAAGAAAATCGTTTGTCATATGATTAATGAGGCAACGCCCTGTTGCCCCACACGCCTCGCAGCTCGATTCAGTATATTTTACCAGAATAAAGAGTAACAAGGAGCGTTGAAACAGCAGCGATACATCCCTTAGGAAAAATGCATTTTTGGACTCTCTAAAACTCATTTCAGAAATCTTAAAGCACAAACTCCACGTCGGGTTCTGCCCGAAAGGTCAGTTACAGCACCCAGTTCGGTTTTACAAGTCTCTATCTCTCGCTTCCTATATTGAGTGGGTCATTTCTGTTCTTTATTATGCATCCTTTTGCCAAGTGTGACAAGCATTAAGCCCCTCACGGCTTAACCGCAAATGGCAGGCGTTGCCGTGGGGAGTGTCCTAGTTGTCTGCTTCCATTGTGCGCCATTAATTTGCGGTCACTGTGAATATATTTTATGATTAATTGAACACAAAAAGTGCACCCGATTTGGAGCAGTGTCTGTTGGTTGTGGAGGGGAGTGGGGGGCAGGCCAACGGTATCAGCAATATCGAATTCGGTTACTGCCATCAATATAATATTTTTTTGGTTTTTCTTTTGGTGTTTGCTGCATTTGGGCGTTGTCACAATTTGTCGAAAGTCGGCGTCGTCGGTTCAATGAATCTCTTTTGTCGAGAGTATTTGGCCTGACCTTGAAATGGTTCTCTCCCCCTACAACCCCTCCCTACCCCTCTCACTGCGCTCTAGCAGTCTCTTCTTCCAGCTGTTATTCACCGACTTTCATTTGTCAGACCGTTTTAAATTTTGTATTTGCTGCCATTTACTTGATTTTCGCTTACGTGTGGTTTGTTAAGAACATCCAGAAAAAAATATAAGAACTGAAGGCGATGCAGTTTGCTAGCGCCTTTTGTCTTCGTGTTCGTCTTCGTCATCGTCCTCGTCATCATCCACTGCCAATGTGAGGGCTCATCGGCATGAACATCATACAAGAAAATGAATTCTCGCTTATACGCCTCGAAATTTCATACCATAATTAATTCTATTTCAATTTTTTTTCCATTTCTACAAGTTTTTCCCGTGAATACTCTCACCAAAAGAGTATTCAAACTTCGCGCATCGCACTAAAATCCTTTTAATTTTCGACTCGCAAAGAACCCCGAAAACGATTCAAGAAAAATCGCCAAAAATGTTTTGCGCTTTAATTTGAAAGCCGCGCGCGCTTCGTGCACATACAAAAATTGTAACAATCAGCAACACAAAACAACAACAGCAAAAAGCAACCACAAAAAGAAGTGCAGCGATAAAAAGCGGAGAAATAATACTGAGGAAGAGGAAAATGTGCAGACAACAATTTGGGAAGCACAGCTGCCTGGCTGCCTCCAAAGTGGGGACGCGGCCTCATCGGGTTGCACCTTGCAGTTGCAACGTTTGTGTGTTGTGCGGTTGTGCGGCGGTGCAAGCGAAGAACAACGCCCCACAAACAATCACTTACAAGCTGCTAAATTGCATAATCACCCAAAAAAGGAATCAGCGGCCCGGTCCGTCAGTCCAGCAGTCCAGGCAGTTGGAGTCCATGATGTCTTGGGTTGCTCTGCGTCTGCTTGTGGAATAATTGTTGCCATTATTTGCTCAAGGAATGACACACACACGCAGACCCAAAACCAAGCCCAACCCTAGATGCAGATACAGCAGGAGCTGTGGTGATGGGGGTAAAATCAGAAGCAGCTGCTCCGATTACTCCACCGATAACTTATCATAAAACAGCTCTGCCTTTGCCTTTGCCTTTGCCACTGCCCTGCTCTGCATGCCCTGCTGTGATTATCTTCACTGCGCACTTGAGCGCAATTTGCAAAGCAAACAAAGGCCAAAAGACCTGAACTGGAATCAGTTTCCTTTTTGGTGGATGCCACAAATATAATGCAATCAAAATGCCGCCGTCTCTCCAACTTCCCTCCCTCGTCCACTCTCCTGTGTCTCTACTGTGCCCCAGCTCCTCCTGCTGCTGATTAGTGTTCTGTTCTGTGGGCTTTGTTTTGCGGCTGCTCTTTAATTTATTTACACTGGCCAAATGCCACACCCCATTAACATTAGCTTTGGACGTAAGTGTATCTGTGTGTGCCGCTGCTGCTGTTGATGCTGCGGAGATTTGTGATGCCCCCTGCACACAGATGCCAGAAGTGAGGGTATATGGAAGAATAATTGCGAATACTCCTGGGAAGTAATGAAGTGATACCAAAACAGTTGCTAAAATAATCAGTTTGGATGGTCTCTAATAGAAAATTGAGGAGTACGGATTAAAACCTACGAACTGAAGTTGTGCCAGAGTTATTTTCTGAGATAAATCCTAGATCTTTCTACCACTGCCAGATACCTTTAGCAGTAAGCTTCATGATATTGGCAATATTTTAAGCATTGCTCTCCCTGATTTGCACTGCTTACTGGGTAGAATTATGGTCGAGCTGACTCCACTGGACTGCAGCTGTTGCAGGTCCACATTAAAGCCAAAAGCCTCTTATTAAATGTATGTTTGATCAACTTGCGGCGTAAAATTATTTTGTGAACATTTTTTAACTCTTTTTCTCCTGCTTTTTTGTTTGTTTTTATTGCTTTTTTGATGTTCGGCTGTTTGTTATTTTCTGACCAAATGGCATGAAAGCGAAAATTTGATTGCAGACTCCGTCGGAACAGATTGTAGGCATTGCGTGCAACCGAGAGACTCCTTGCTGTGATTGACAGTGGGGGCAGCAGGCAGTCAGGCAGTGTGCAGGCAGTAGGTGGGGTATAAGGTGGGGTCGAAGCAAGAGAATCTCAATATGAAGACGACAAATGACGACAACACCAGCGGCAGTGGCACCAGCAGCGCTCAAGTTAACGGTGTAGCCACTGCGCTACTGCGTCAAACTATAAAATCATTTAAAATGCATAAAAACTAATTTCGTTGATTAATTGCCTTCTTGTGTGCTGCTGCTGCTGATGATGTTGATGTTGGTGCCACTACCGCTTTGATGGAACTGGGGTTTGTGTCGGTTGCATCCGAACATAACATATGATCAACCCCAGCTACTCCTGGGGGCCATCTTCGGCACCTGCTCGGGCCAAAGTCATTGATTTAATTTTCTCCCATTTAATATCCGCAGCTCAAGTCAAGTCCATAAGTTATAACAGACAGGCTATGGCTTTTTGGGGATATAGATAATATTTTATGGGGTTTGTAACAATCCGATTCAGACATGAGTCCCCCAAAGCAGCTGCAGATGAGAGAAAATTAGTTCAGTGGCTAATCGACTCAGAAATGGGTTTGGAAATCGATTTGAAACGTCCACACCCAAAGCAAGTATACAGGAGATTATTTATAATTGAATGCGAAAGCTGCTGGAGATTCATGAGTATTTTTTGTCATGATTCTTCTACGATATAAAGTCACTATATCCTTTTCCTATAACCCGCTTTCTATATATTACACATATACTTTCGCATAGGGTATTCTATAATGCTTTAAGATTTTGCGTTTACTTAAATTGCAGTCCATCATCATCCACTGCTCATCCCCCTGATACTGAAACAAATCAGGCTGATGCCGTTGCTGCTGCTGCCGCCGTTTCTGTCGCTGGGGGTTCTCTTAGATCGCTTGGATCGTTGCCTTTCATACATAAAATGTGTAATGCAAATCAAGTTGATTGAAAATCAATGTAAATATATCTTAAAACTCATGTTGTTGTTGTCGCTACTGGCGCAAGCGTTTGATATGCCATTAAAAAAAAATATAAAAGAAAACAACACGAAACGAAACGAAGCGGAGAGCAGTGGATAAGAAAAAATTGGCCTTAATTTTCGGAAGCCAACTTGTTCTCATGTATCACTTGGGAGACCTAGTCGGGACGGGACTACTACTACTACAAATTACAAATGCGCTTTTAAATGCTTTTGATGTTTGAAATATTTCGATAACACCTTAAAGAAGAAATGTCAGATGCTTTGTCCCCTCGATATCAGCCAATCAGTGAAACAAAGGGTGAAATATACTTAACTAACTAACGGCTTTTGTTTCAGTTTGGACCGTTGGATTTTTATTTTCATTCCCATTTCCATTTCCATTTGTGTTTTTGGGCCTAATGAGCATGTAGCATCATCACGATATGCCCAAGTTCTCGATGTGTAAATTTTGTGTGAGTGGATTGAGTTGGGGCTGGGGCTGGAGCACACGGCACTTGCTTCATTCGGACATATGCATATGCATGATGGGGTGAAAGATTCGGTTTTCTAGTGCTTACTCGTATTCGTATTCGTATTCGTATATTTTAAAAGCTAGCCATAAATGTATTGCCGCTCTTGATCTGATTCAAGCTTATCCTAATGGGTTCCTGTTGTATCATGATTGGACCCATGCTACATTCCATTTTAATTATAAAATATATTTTCTCCCCCAAATGTTTGCAAAGCGGCAATTTTTGAACATTACGTTGGACAACGTCGCAGGCAAACAAATCGATTAAATGTGAACAGAATAAACATTGAATTCTCTTAGACCAATAAATCAAGAAGTACATAGATTTTGGTATTTATACTTTGTATATTTTGTTCGGTTATAAGGAGGGAGCACCAAGCTAACATTTTTCATTTCATCACTATTTTTTGTAGTTGTGTTTCATGAAATCCCTCCAACAATTATCCGTTCAATCAACTTTAATTTCCTTGGGTTCCTAAGGCTTGGAGTTGTTTTGATCATCTCAGATTTCCGAAACTCAGAATTATAACCATGCTCCGTAGTCAACAGATGCTCCACCAACTTGATTTGCATCAGCATTGTTCTATTTCCCCCATCACCTGTGGCTCATGTTGTTTTATTTTTGTGTAATTAAAGTATCATTCACACCGCGTGTTCGCACAAGCTAACGGCATTTTGCTAAAAAATAATAATGAACGAGAAGGGACGTGTGAGACGCTTCTTACGCGTCACAACTTTTGTACCCGGCACTCAGTACTACATCTGCACCTTAGCGGTGTTTTGTCAAATTTTTAATTTTTTCCTCATCTGTCATCTACATCAACAACACTTCTCACGCCAACACGCTCCGTTAGCTCGCGACCTTCTGTAGACCCACACACTGCAGAGTCACGGCAGAGACGCGGCAGAGACCGAGGCAGAGGTACGGCAGAGGCAGAGGCTGCACACTGCGCGAAGCAGAGTGTGAATGAAAGAATGTGCAAAAAACAAATATAAACTGGGGGACGGGGTGGGTTTAGCCACTGGAAATTAATTTCTTCATTCTGGCTATAATAATGGTCCACTCGGATCCCAATTTGGTGATCTGATAGATATGGTCCGTCCCTTCGGAATGGTTTCTAGTTTTCTCTTATCTTTAAAATTGTAGATTTGGGAGGTTTTCGCACTTTTGCGGAGGCGGAAGGGGCCGGGGCTCATTTTTGAAATACACTTGTAACAGTGTGAGCATACAGAAGTCTGGATGCAATATTTGGTGACTCTAGCTGTTGTAGTCTCTGAGATCCAGGCGCTCAACAAGACGGACGGATAGACGGACAGACAGACAAACAGACATAGACTCGTCTATTGATACTGATCAAGAATATATACACTTTATGGGGTCGGAAACGTTTCCTTCTGTGCGTTACATGCATCCAATTTTGTGCACAAATACAATATACCGTATTTACTCTTCGAGTAGTGGGTTTAAAAAAATAAGAGGCGTGCGTCGTTCATTGCTTCCGCTTCCATCCAGAAGGGGGGAGCCCAAGCGTCGTTAAACAGGGGAAGCGGAGCGGCTCCCCTTCAATTAGTCAACATTAGCCAAAAATACATACATACATACATACACATCCATAAATATATGTAAATGCATGTACATGTGTATATGTACAATAGTATGTAAAAAGGTATAATTCCTAATTCTTATTATCACCCCATGGCTCCGAGCTGCTTCCTATCTGCCACCTCTTGATCGTCCAGTGCGTATGGATCTGTTGGTACCCATTACCCATTAACAATTTTAGGACGGCAGAAAATTGGATCATTGCATCATTGATTATCATTTGTGCATAGTATGAACATACATATGTAAATATGTATGTAAATATGTGGCAATGTATAGTAAAAGAACGGGTATCCCAATTGTTGAAATATCGATGCAAATTTGTTGTTCTCTTTTCACAGGTGCATTGCCTTCCCTGCATCTACTTCTGCTTGATGCCGCTGGCACATCTTCGTCTCTTCCTCTGCATAAAGCTTTGCCTCGACTCCACATGTACAGCTAGAATACTCTCCATCTCCTTCTTCGTTTCTGCTCTAGTCACTACCTGACTGCTGCCTCTGCTAATGCCTGGCTTCTGCTTTCCTCTCAGCTATCGCAGAGCTCTTTCTCTACCTCTTTCCACGAGACTCACTTCCTTCCACTCCATCAACGGCTCCCTATCTTTCTCTCTCGGTCAACTGCCTCTGTCTGTCCATGGTTGACAATTCTCTTAGTCTTTGACCTTTTCAAGGGGACATATGTACGATAATTATCATGTCTCTTCCTCTCAATCTCTTGCCTGTGTGAATGTACATACATACATATGTATGTTTGCTTGTGTATGCCTGGGACAATTAACATGAACTTTTAGCTTTGCTTAATTACTCGACGTTGACGTTGTCGTTGTTCTAAAAGTGACGCAAAATATCAAAAAAGAAAACAAACGAGAAGGGACGTGTGAGACGCTTCTTACGAGTCACAACTTGTATACCCGGCACTCAGTAATACATCTGTACCTAAGCGGTTATTTGTCAAATTTTAAATTTTTTCCTCATTTGTCATCTACATCAACAACACTTCTCACGCCAACACGCTCCGTTAGCTCGCGACCCACACACTGCAGACTCGTGGCCGCACACTGCGCGAAGCAGAGTTTGAATGAGAGAATGTGCAAAAAATAAATATAAACTGCGGGACGGGGTGAGTTTAGCCACTGCAAATTAATTTCTTCATTCTGGATATAATAATGGTCCAATCGGATCCAAATTTGCTGATCTGATAGATATGGTCCGTCCCTACGGAATGGTTTCTAGTTTTCTTTTATCTTCAAAATTGTAGGTTTGGGAGGTTTCCGCCCTTTTGCGGGGGCGGGGCTCATTTTCTAAATACACTTGTAACAGTGTGAGCATACAGAAGTCTGGATGCAATATTTGGTGGCTCTAGCTGTTGTAGACGGACGGACAGATAGACAGACATAGACTCGGCTATTGATGCTGATCAATAATATATATACTTTGTGGGGTCGGAAACGTTTCCTTCTGTGCGTTACATACAACCGTTATTCCCACAAAGACAATATACCCTCTTTACTCTTCGAGTACCTGGTATAAAAACACAAAATGAGCCGAAAAATGCAAACGAAAAATTAAAACAACAACTATGCAGAGGTTAATTGCATTTTTGTGAGCAGCGACGGCTACATCAAATAAAACAAAAATTGAAATGTGTCTTAGGCTTGTTTTTCCATACCCTTTGTGTGAGGGTGTCCTGATTTAGACGAGTTGCTTGCAATGCAGAGTGGGGCTCATCTTATGTTGGCTTTAAGGGATACGTCATCAGTGTTACTCTGAAATGTAGAAGCCAAATAACATGATATACCAGCAAAACTTTATTATGGCAACATGGTAAGGGTATCTTTAGCTTCGACACTCTTAGCTTTTTTGTTGATTGCGAAGACAGAAGACAGCGAAACGGCACAAGAAAAGCAACAACAATAGATGAAGAACAATAAGTAGGGAAATAAGAAGGATAGAGACACACAAGCTGAAGTCAGAAATCAGTGTGACAATTATGTAAATGGAAGCACTTGACGGTGCTGTGATAGGAGGGACTTGCAGGGCTGTGTGAACCTCATGATTTTCTGTACTTTGCTTTGGGTAAGTGAATTTTTTGTGTGCTTGTTGTTGCTTTCGTTGTTGTTGGGGTGGTGGTTGGGGGCTGCTGAAGGTCACACGCAAGCACTTCGAAAAGGAGAGCGAGAAAGAGAGAAGTTACCGTTAAGTGGTTTGGGTCGAATGCATCAAGTTTGTGTCGTAAGTCATTTTGCTGGGCGATTAGCAAAAGGTTGATGGACACCAGTGGATGGGAATGGGGGAAAGAGACTTGGAAAAAGCTGGTAGAAGAGGAAGAGGGGAAGAGAGAGATACTGTGAGAGTGACATAGGGAGTAGAATAATAGATCTTGTGATGCTAAGATAATTATCTTCCACATATACATATGTATAACCATGCAACAAAGTAATGGGATGAGATATGTATGTTATCCATATGAAGTTGAGTGAAGTTGTATTAAAAGTCGGGTTCGAGTCCTTGAGCAAGCATTTCATCGGCTACGAAGAATAATTCCGTCTAGTTCCTTCTCAAAATTAATTTAAAAATATTCATGAGTTCGCTAAGATGGATAAGAAGTTCTTAAGACAATCCATAATATCCTTTATAAGTAACAATTAAAAATAATCAGAATCAACAGACTAAGACCGCTCGTATATGTACATAGCTACTCGTATCTGGGTATACGGAAAGTTATTCCATAAAACTTCCCCACAATCTGCGGACTTGATTTAAAGTTGGAGTTTCAATCCACCAGTCGACCGACTACTGACTTCTGACTACTGAGTACCCACGGAACCAGCCTTCCCCTTGCCATTGATATGTGACCCTCACCCAAATAGGTAACAGCTCAGCCCTCAGCACGCAAACTCTAATTAAAAGAAGAAAAACTAAAACAAAAGTAATAAAGAACGAGAAGGGACGTGTGAGACGCTTCTTACGCGTCACAACTTTTATACCCGGCACTCAGTACTACTTCTGCACCTTAGCGGTGTTTTATCAAATTTAATATTTTTTCTTCTTCTGTCATCTACATCTACAACACTTCTCACAGACCTTCCCTAGACCCACACACTGAAGACTCGCCGCAGACGCAGCTTCCGCACAGAGCAGAAGCAGAGTGTGAATGAGAGAATGTAAAAAAAATAAAATATAAGCTGCGGGACGGGGTGGGCCTAGCCACTGGAAATTAATTTCTTCATTGTGGCTATAATAATGATCCAATCGGATCCCAATTTGGTGATCTGATAGATATGGTCCGTCCCTACGGAATGGTTTCTAGTTTTCTTTTATCTTCAAAATTGTAGATTTGGGAGGTTTCCGCCCTTTTGCGGGGGCGGGGCTCATTTTCTAAATACACTTGTAACAGTGTGAGCATACAGAAGTCTGGATGCAAACTTTGGTGGCTCTAGCTGTTGTAGACGGACGGACAGACAGACATGGCTCAATCGACTCGGCTATTGATGCTGATCAAGAATATATATATACTTTATGGGGTCAGAAACGTTTTCTTCTGTGTGTTACATACTTTTTGCACAAATACAATATACCCTATTTACTCTTCGAGTACCGGGTATAAAAATAAAACTAAAGCCACAACTGAGAAGCGACTGGCAAAAAGGCCAGTAAGTACATACACACGTACATATCTACACCAGTATGTATATAAGTACATACATATGTACATTAATACGCGGTCTGATAAGCACGAGAATTTCGCATAAAATGACATGGCAAAAAGCAGAAAAACTGACGAACCAACCCTTTAATATTTTTGTTTATATTTTTTTTTGTTTTTTGAGTCGTGTTTCAACTTTATTTAAGATCTGTCTTTTGCAGACAATTATAAAATTTCCTCTTTGGGTACTTGCCAATCTTATTTCAGTTATAACTTCAATATAAAGTTAATGCGCTCATAGGAACACAACAACAACAACAACCACTAAGTAGAGAAACAGAAACATTTTATGGGAATAACAGCAATCGTCGTAAGCCACAAGAACTTGAAAGGCGGAAGAAGAACAACGGAAGCAGGCGACAAAAATCGAATGACCCCAAGAATGAAAACTCATAAATATGAACATACCATAAGAGATAAAAAATTATGAACTTTACCAAAACTTTGGCGGCCAATCCCATTGACGCTCAACATGAAAAAAGTAATAACGACGTGTGAGACGCTTCTTACGCGTCACAACTTTTATGTCCAGCACTCGGTACTACATTAGAACCTTAGCAGTGTTTTGTCAACTTTTACATTTTTTTCTTCAGCTGTCATCTACATTTACAACACCTCGCCACCTTTCCCTAGAGCCACACACTGCAGAGTCATGGCAGAGGCAGAGACGCGGCATAGGCAGAGGCCGCACACTACACGAAGCAGAGTGCGAATGAGAGAATGTGAAAAAAAAACAAATATAAGCTGAGGGACGGGGTGGGTTTAGCCACTGAAAATTAATTTATTCATTCTGGCTATCCAATCTCCAATATATAATGATCCAATCGGATCCCAATTTGGTGATCTGATAGATATGGCCATTCCCTACGGAATGGCGCTTTTAGTTTTCTTTTTTCATCAACCCTGTAGGTTTGGGAGGTTTCTGACTGGTTTCAGTGTGAAAATACAGCAGTCCGGAGCCAAAATTTTGTGCCCCTAGCTCTACAAACAAGACGGACAGACAGACATGGCTCAATCGACTCGGCTATTGATGCTGATCAAGAATATATATACTTTATGGGGTCGGAAACTTTTCCTTCTTACATACAACATACAACAACAACGTTACATACAACCGTTATTTGCACAAATACAATATACCCTATTTACTCTTCGAGTACCGGGTATAAAAACATACCGATCGAACTTCCGAACTTTCGACAACTTGTTGGTTTTCTTCTCTATTGATTTTATCGTTCATCTTGAACTATAAAACGACATATTATGTGAATACCAAGGGGGCTTAAAGTCAGTACGAGCAACAAATCAACAACTAAACGATCTCAACCGGATACGCGGCCATCGACAGACCCCCACGCCTTAGAAGTTCTTATTTTATGCGTAGGACAAATCAAGTTTCAAATTTTTTCTTTGAAAAGCCCTAGAGAAGGATGTTCGGGAACGAACTCAGAACACATATGGCACTTAAACGGATCGACATAATTTGTTTTCCATATTTCTGAATGGCTTGGGTGCCCACAGGAATGTTGGCAGACTACAGATTTGAATCAAAGTGTTTTCAAGAGAAATATAAGTAGATTTGAATACTCTAGAGTCTTTACACTTCCAAATAAAAATATGAACAGAAGCCAAGTTCATCGCCATTGCTCCATCGTGTAGCAATCAGCAACTCTAAGAGAATTAGGGATACATTTAAATATGACATTGTCTGAAAGCAGTTCCTTAATGCAATGGTTATCCAAAAGGTTATACATACACATTTCATGTCAGTGATTGTCATTCTAGATCTCTAGAGCAGAAAAGAGAACACTCGAAAGAGGAACAACAATATACAGCAAAATATCATTACATAGGTAAATACATATGTATGTGCATACTCTTCTGTATACATAGATCAACTTGTATGGGATTTTGACAGATTTCTTAAGCTTAAAGCACCCATTAATTTGATTGGATTGTCTATCCTCCATACGACATACCACAGCCCAAATGCATATCTAATTTTTTCTTTGCAAAACATGTTAAAGACCATGCCGCTCAAATCTCGTGTCTTCCTAGAGCTGCAATTGCAATTGGAGCTGCCGCCACCCAAAGGCCATAAAACGATTTAACAACACGAAAATAGTTCACATTATTCCATTTGATAGATACTTATTTACAAGAAAAACTGAGAACAGATGGGTAAGGAGACACAGAAAGAGAAAGAGCAAGAGGGGAAAAGACAGACCGGAAGACAGAGAGACGTAGAGATCGTGTCTCGAGGTTTCAGCAAAGGATGTTTAGCTTTGGTAAATGTTGCGTTTATAAATTTAAAAACCTATAATAAAGTCATTTGCTGTGGTCAGCCACTTGGCCAGCAGCAAGAAGCTTGAACGGAGAGAACGCAAAGCGGAGAGGAGGAGTCTTTTGGTCAAGATCGTTACGCATGCGTCGACGAAAAGCACCAGCTAAAGGGAACTAGAGGGAGAGAGAGAGAGAGAGAGAGAGAGAGAGAGCGATGTAGAGGATGTGGTTGAAACGTGAAGAAACCGAGAAGGGACGTGTGAGACGCTTCTTACGCGTCACAACTTTTATACCCGGCACTCATTACTACATCTGTACCTTAGCGGTTATATGTCAAATTTTACATTTTTTCTTCATCTGTCATCTACATCAACAACTCTACTCACACCAACACGCTCCTTTAGCTCGCCGCCCTTCCGTAGACCCAGCCATTTGGTGGCTCTAGCTCTTATAGTCTCTGAGAACTAGCCGACAAACAAGACGGATAGACGGACAAACAGACATGGCTCTATCGATGCTGATCAAGAATATATATACTTTATGGGGTCGGAAACGCTTCCTTCTGTGAGTTACATACAACCGTTATTCGCACAAAAACAACATACCCTATTTACTCTTCGAGTACCGGGTATAAAAAGCACCAGGCAACAGACAGCAAACTGAGCAGACACGGACATGGACACGGACACGGACATGGACATGGACACAGACAGAGCGGCAGATAGACAGACTGTCGACAGGCGACAAGTGCCTGGCAACAGCGGGAATGGCCCAAGAAAATAGTTCCTAAGCAAACTTTTTAGAAAACAAACAGAAAACAGAGTCGAATAGATAATAGCAAAGGGAATTATCATCCATCAGCAACAACCATTAGAAGGGACAGAGCCTGTTGTTGTTGTTAGCCAAATCAGATTAATTATTACTCTGCTGTTATATGGAAAGGATCTGCAAGAAAGACAAGCCACCGCACATGCAATTAAAGTGTCCCCAAATCTAAGATAATCCATTGATAACCCATCGATTGCTGTGAATGTGTAAAGGTATCAGCAGCTTCGGCTTGAGTGCACCGCAGACTGACTCCTTCGCACCCCCTGGCCCGCTCTCTATCTGCTCAGATATAGACAACGACTAGAACAACATGTCGCACTGATTATTGTGTTCAATTTTAATTTGTGCGGCTCGCTTTTTTTGTTGACTGCACTCGTTTCATGTCCCGTGCGTGGCCTGGCCTGGCCTGGCCTAGCTTGGAGCCCGGAGCTGACAATTGCCACAGAAGAATCGGGACCAGATCGGAGCTGAAGCTGAACCTGGAGCTAAAGCCTGAGCCTGAACGATGCGATCTCTACTCGTAGGTGCCTTGCTCCTCCATCCAGTTATCATCAAGCTTTCTCTTAACCGTTCGAACAATGTCAAGAACTTTGCCACTTGTTTTTTTTTGTGGGTCTGCCTTTTTTGTTTAATTTGTTTTGCTGGCCTCTCGTGCAATTCGCAATTGGCAAAGTATTTATCGCACAATTTTCGTCAAGTTTTTAATCTCATTTGAATTGAATGTACCAAGCAATTTGTGCGCGACACCCACCAGTGATAAACGAACCGAACGATTGAATATATGAATGAATGGATGAATAATATAAATTAAATGCAAATAACAATAACAGACACTGCGCTTCAGTTGGGTATTTAGATATTGTTTTTGTTTGGTCCGTTGTATGGCTCTCGTGTCGTTGTTGTCTGATGTTGGCTTTGGCTCTCACTGTCGCTGATATTTTCTCACAATTAAGCGGACAAACGAGCGCGCAGGTGAACTGGCCATCAGCCATCAGCAATCAGAATCAGCGGACAGTACGAACGGACACTGGGGCGAGTGGTACAGTGGGAGCCAGAGCCAAAAACAACAAAAAATTGAAAACAATATAAAACAGAAAATTGTTGTACACACGGGCGTATCAAACACACATCACATATGGCGCCTTGGAGCACACGTTTTACGAGTATACCCTTATCATTTAGGGTACTTAAATATTCCACGCCATGGGTGCTATAATTTTAGAGAATATTATCAGAATAATAGAATAGAAAGCAGAATCGAACTTTTTGATGATCTTTTTTGTTTTATTTGTTCATCAATAATCCTACAAAATTGTATGGAAAGACTGCCAATAGAAGGTAAACTGTGGAAACTAGGGTATTAGTTACTTTGGTTATACGGATGGCCGTTGTGGCTGTTAGTGCAGCTGCTGCCCAAGAAACAAACACACACAAAAATGGCAATCGGCAGTCAAGTCAAGTTAAGTCAAGCCCCAAGTCGAGACATGTTCAGCATGGACAGACTCCACTCAAACACGGCTCAAACTGCGGGAAAGAGAGACACGCACACACACACACACACCCATAAAGATGGAGAGAGAGAGAGAGAGAGAGGTAGAGAGTGAGAAAAAAGTGATATTTAATTGTCAGCCTCAAGTGCTTTTCAAATGTGTGAACTTAATAAATCTTTTCAGATATTTCACAGAGATTTCTGGTCTGGTCTGGTCTCAGTCTCCCTCCATGAATATTTACAATTGTTAAAGTTATTTATTTAACGCCTTAATTGAAACGCGACAAAAGAGACCAAATAATTATGCATATCAATTATGCTCTCCCCCCGATGTGTGTGCGTTTCTGTGGGGGCGGCACTGAATGATGGATGGTTAATAGATCATGGCTTGGCTCGTGTAGAGGTTCCGCAGATAGCTTGCAATCGGCTGAACAGGTGCTCAAGCAAAGCTCCCGCTGAGATCTTAATTCGATTTGATTGGATGTAAAGTTTCCATGGATCCGGCATGTGCTTCAAATGTTGATTTTTCGTTGGAACAATCATTTGGTCAGGTGGCACTCCACCATATGCATAGAATACTTATACACTTATACACTCGTATTTTGCAGTTTCGATTGCAATACTAATAAATTAATTGCCCATCGCTTTTAGTCAAAATTTTTGATTTTTTTTTTGTAAGCATTTTTAACAGCCTTTCTACGCGCTTCTCTAGTTTAGCAGCTAAATAAACGATAATGGTTGAGGTTTAACATTTTTACAACTGCTGCACTTTTACCTCAAAGCCATAAAATCGCCGAAAATTTAAGCCAAAATATCAACTAAAAATCAGCTTTTTATAGGATGTTCTTCCATAATGCCATTTCAATCGCTTCAATTTCATTTTTGATTACCAATATCCATAATCATGTTTCACCACTGACCGAATTCGCAGAGCGTCTTCCATGCACCTCCATAATTCGTGGAATCGATTGAATGCCGTGGTGGATGCACTTCCTCCACTTGGCCACAAAGTTGCGTTGGCCGGTGGATGCGATGGAGCAGACACTGTCGTTAGAACGGTTCGAGGCTCTAATTGGAGCAGCCTCGCGATAAATGTACAGGCGGGGGGTAGCTTATAAACAATGCTTAATTGTGGGGCTAAGCCGGGGCATATACTCGTAAATTATTGAATTATGGGTCTCGCTTTTGGCTCCTTATCGGCCATCGGACCGACCGAACGACCGAGCGACTGACCGTCTGCTTTCTGCTTTCTGCCTGTCAACCGATATCAGTTCGGCGTCTTCCATATGCTTTGGAATTTACTGGATTTGTTTATTTCTTGTGGTTCTTTTTGTTTTTATTTTTGTTTTTGTTTTTGAAGTTTCGTTTGATTTGGCAAAGAGGTTGGGGAATCCACTGTGTGGCACTGTGTTTGGCTAATAGAATCATTTGGTAAAGTTGCCAGCCCGGTTGTGCAGCATTTTGACTAATTAACTGCAAAGTTTTATTGCAGCCAGCGATAGCATGGAGGCTTGAGTTGTGGTTGAAGTTGGAGATGTTAGATGGAAATGCCATGAGGAGGAACCGCTGTAGATGGAAGTTGATCTTGCCAGCCTTGGTTTGGCTAGCATTTCCTGTCCATAATGTTGAGGTTCTTCTAACGAGTCTTATTCCACAGGCAAACATGCACACAACATACAAAATATACATGTCATAATTTTCATAACTTTTTAGATTGAAATATTTGTAGTAAAAAGTTTCAATGATGTCTCAATTTTCACTACACATGCTACAACTTTGAAGTAGATTGGTGGTGTTCAAATAAATACATTTTTCTTGCAGTGCAATTTTGTTTCTCTGCTCCTTGGTGCTTGATGCTTGGTGCTTGGTGCTAGGCGACGACAATCATAATCGGCATTGAAAAACGCACATTGCGTATACTTATCGAGTTTGCATCGAGAATGGCCAGGGGCATATGTATGTATGTATGTAAGTGTGTCTATATGCAGATGTCTTTGCTGTATCAACTGGAATTACATGGCGTAGTAGAAAGACGGAAATACTCGCACATATGTATGTAGTTGGAGAAAGAGAGTCAGGCTTGAGGCTTTCAAAACATTCCCAAAGGTGTCAAAGGAGTACGAGTATGTGGACATAAATAATGAGACTTAAAGCCGGCATTGAGTGGGCATATTAATTGATTTGGCCAAAGGTTACCACATGACAAATATGACAACGTAATTGGGGATATTTCTTTCTTTCCACTCGTAAAAAGACGATTCCCTTCCCAACATCTGTCAAATGTTCGTGTGTAAATGTTAAATTTTATTATTACTTAAGCACATTGTTCTATCCAGCAATTAGCATTAAGTTAATGCGGCATATTCATATAGATTCAGATTCAGATTATGTATGGCTCCAGTTCAAGTTCTAGTGCCCAGCTGCAACAAGTTATGCCAGCAGGCAGCAGGCAAGAGGCAGCGGGCAGCGGGCAGCAGACAACTTGCAACTTGCAACTGGCTGCCAGATTCTCCAGTTTCGTCAGCTTCAAAGCGCTGCGAAATACTTTGAGATGAAATGTTTATCAGTTAGTGTCCAAATACTGTAAATATTTGGCTCGATTACGCCTAGTGGCGAGCTGAAACCAGTTCCAGTGGTCTTCCTGCTTCTGAAATGTTTCTGTAATTAGCGATCCAATAGTCTTAAGGTACATTTAAGTAAATGCTAATCGACATTTTGATTCTGTTTTTAATGTTCAAGGAGTGGTTCTATAATTATTTATGTAGTGAATAAGTTAAATGGTTTTCTGGAGTGTTTATTTTCGTTGGAGATGGGGGGAAAGGTGTGTGTGATAACTGGAGCACTGATCAGAGCAGCATTTGTTCAGGTTTCTGTACCTCTCATATTAGCATTCGTTCATTTGCTGCCATCTATAGTATATTTAATCGCTGATCTAGCTCTCTGTCAATCCTTTCGAGCTGTGCGCCTCTTCCTACAAGTTTATTTTTGCGGTTTGCTGTTTTGTTGAGCAAATTCAAACATCCAATTCATAGCCCGAACATGAATGGTCGGGGGGGAATGAGCTAAAACAGCAACAATAACCTGAACACAACAATTGCAATTGTCAGCGGCACGTTATCAGGCAACAACAACGTGGAGTCCAGAGGTGGAGCGCAGGCATGAGCAGAGAGAGAAAGAGAGAGACCGAACAGAGAGTCCACTGGCGATAAAGCCAAAGTGTTTACGAGCTGTTTAGTGTTTGATGATCTCTGGAGGAGCGCCGAGCTGCTGAGCCTAGCCGATCCGAGCAACAGAGACGAAGTACCGTGGCCAAAGACGACGATCTGGAAAAACTTGTAACCTTGCAGCCTTGTCATTGTCATCCGGCAGTCAGGCACGTAGGCAGTCAGGGACTGCGACGGAGACGTCGACTGCCCGAAGAGAGCCTCACTAACCTGAAGCCAGTGTGCCCGAGTCCCCGAGTCAGAACTGGACACAGAGTCCACAACCGACGAACCACCGAGGCCACGCGGATCGTGCAAATCTTGTTGGCATTTTTCAGCCATTTCCTTTTTACATACAAGCAACCCACCACCAGTCCCCCAGCCATGCGCCTGCTGCAGCATCTAACTCGGGCTAGAGACACGGAGAGAAGAAAGGAAAAAAGAAGAGAAATATGTTTAAAAGAGAAACAAAAAATTATGTTCGATATCAATTTCGCGTGGACACATGCCAAGAGACACGCAACGCCACCAAACACGCGCACCACATTTTTACCCCTACCACCCCCTGGCACCATTCGGCACTCCAATAACTGATCCAAAATCCAAAAACCCGGTGCGGTGTGTGCCTCTACTGCCCTCTATTGACTCGTGTGAAGCGGGAGAGTGGAGAGGTGGAGGTGGAGAGGCTGGTTGGTTTCTCGGATTTGGGTAGAAGTACGAGGTGGTTGAGGATGAGGAAGTAATTACGTCTGCAGCGGATGGAATGGACTACACTGACCAAAATAAGTGCGAGCAAGCATTGAGACAAACCTTTCCACTAGCCATTGCGTGGGTCAAAGTTCACCAAAAGTTTTGTCTTTTCTTTGCATCAAAAGAAACTTAATTTATTTGAAATATAAATAGCGAATGAAATAATTGTTGGTAATGCACGTAGAACTTTCGTTCAGTGTGTGGCATCGGTATGCCGTGGTGGGAGGTACATAAGTTGCAAGGCTGCATTTAAGATCTCGAAAGTCGAGCAGATCAAGAATTAGAATTAGCTCTCTGTGGGTAAATAAATACATGCAAGATTTGTGCGTGTTATAGGCGGCATTTCCACTCGCCTGTACTCCCCTACACTCCACTCCACTCCACTCCACGTCATACTCTCTTCCCAGCTAGCCCCATCAGCAGATCCTACCCAATCGTGTTTCTTGTCTGCCCCAGGGTTGTAGGCGTGGGCGTGGACGTGGACGTGGATGTGGCTGTGGCATCCATTCCAGGTGGGTTTCTACTTGTGCCTTTAAGTGCAGTTTGGTTTATATCTGTTCGAACAGTTTGCCTTCTGGAAACTAAGTAAATTAACGTTTAATGGAATTGTCATCAAATTCGATTACTGAAAACCGATGAATACCGATGGTCTGGAATCTGGGGGAGTACCTACACTCGTACACATCTTGGGAAGAATGGCAACACATTTGGCATGAGTCGCTCTGTATGTGTGTTCAGTTTAAGATAGTTTTGTGTTCAGTGAAATTAGAGCGCTCAAGAACACATTTGATGTTGTGTTTGATTGGTGGATATAGTTTTGAAATTGTTGTTATTTTTAAGAATGCCCAGAATTGTCTCTTATTTATCTCTCATTGCTAACCTACATCTTGGCTAAATTTGAAGCTAGTCCCAGGCTGTATTCTTTTATTCTGTTTCACATTGTATTGGGCATCAACTTTAAATTGTTTTCCATCTATAGTAACATTCTGCTCATCCACTTTTGAGTTTTCCTCCTGCTCCGCGATGTTCTGCTCTTTCGTTTTGCACCATGCCACAAAACTACTGATTAGGCATGGCTATTTGCTTAAACGATATTGAATAATATAAATCGAACTAAAGATCTGGGTCATTTTTGCTTCGTTCACACACGGACACGCCCCCCCATCGAGGCACAAAGGAATAATCAAGAGCCAAACATAAAATCCCCACCCCATCCAGTCCATACTTGGAGCTGCAAAATGCATTGAGAGTCTCTTCTAATAAAGTGTTCAAGACAGAGCCACCACCAGGATGGGAGGGATGTGCATGTGAATGAAAATGATGCTAAGGGGTGGGGCTGGGGCTGTGGCTGAGGTTGTGGCTGGGGTTGTGTCTGGTTCAGGTCCACGTCCAGGTGTGCGTGCGTGCAACAAATGCATAAAACATCAACCCATAATGCATGGACTTGGGGCATCGGGACTGTAAGTGAGTCTGGGACTGGGACTTGCGGACTGATGAGAGTGTGCTGCGGCAAGTTGTACATTTTTGCTTTTATCTGGCACCGGCTAGCACTCTCGTCTGATATCTGTGGCTAATGCATAAAATCTTATAATTTGCGCACGTGTTAATCAGACATTATGATGCACACAAACACAGAGAGCCACAGACACAGCAACAGCAACGCTTGCAGCTGCAATACCTGAGAGCCACACGGTGAGCCAAGAGAGGGGTTGCATATCGGTGTGGTGTGGAGTTGCGTCTCGGCCATGACCAAGTCGGCAAACTAACAATTTTAGGCTAATGATGTGCTCATATTTAAGTTAGTTGAAACGCTTTTAGTGCAAGGCATAATTCAAGTTGAGCCACAGAAGAAAAACAGAGCCAAGATCAGAGCAAATGGCAATGTAGACCAGGCCTGAGCTGGAGTTGAAGCTGCAGCCGTAGCAGGAGAGATCCTCGTCCGAGCCAGGTGCCTGGAGACCGACCAGAGGCCGAGCAGAGACCGCATGCTGTTGCATTTAATGATTGCACGCCTTGACTTTTGCAATAAAACAAATTTGTGGCCATAATTTTCGAAATTCAAATAACAAATGCTGAGGCGGTGGCTGCTGTTGCTGCTGCTGCGGCTGCTGGACTTGGTCTTGGAATCGGAAGATGGAGACAAAGTATACGACTCCGACGACGACGACGACTCTTCCCCAACTTGTTTGCATTGAAAATTTATTGTTACGCAGTGGCCAGAAGAGAGAGAGAGAGAGAGGCAGAGTGCTGTGGCAAGGAGTGCAAGGAGTGCTGAGGAGTGGCAGAGGAGCGAATGCTTGTCCAACGATTTATGGCATTGCTGCAATTGTTGCCAACTGTAAATGCTGCGGCAAACAAGTCAATTGAATTTATTTCGTTTATAAATTGCCAGCAGCAAGCCAGCAGCCAGCAGCCACCAGCCCACAGCCCCAAGTCTACAGTCTCCAGTTTAAGAATCTCAGCCAGCAGCTGCTGCATAAGTAGATGATGAGGCTTAAGCAGAAGCAGGAGGAGCAGAAGCAGAAGCAGAAGCAGAGGAGATGGAGAAGCAAAGCAGCTTCCACTCAAGTGTCAATTGGCCTAGCGGCTGGTGAAAAGCGTTCTCCCATTTGCCAACCCCCCAACCCCAGAGTCAGAGGCAGAGTCACAGTCGAGACCCAGACCGACTACCGATTGGGAGACAAATCACTGCTCGATTTGACAACGTTCCAAACGTTCACCACCGGACACAACAGAAAAACTCTCAAAAAACTCTCTGGGGGTAGGGTGCTAGAGATGGGTGCCAAGTCCTTCGAATAAAGAGTACAGAAGATCGTCCAGTGATTGTCTGCTCTGACACCATAGGAGCTGAAAACAAACAGTATTCATTCCAGTGTCAGTTGTTGCAGCACGCTCTTCACGTGGCATTCAACACGAATCACGCACTCATCTTTAGTGCCAAGCTTACTTGCAAATTCTATGTGCTGGACGATGGGGTTGTGGCAGGGACATTCGGGAGGATGGATGACTGGGATGGCGATGATGTCTTTGCCGCTGCAGCTGCACTTCTGTGATTTACAATTTTTTCCGTTTGCTTATTTTCCGTCTGTCGTGCCAGCTGTCTGCCGCTGTCGTTTCAACTATTTGTTTTCCCTCCGCTTTTTCAAGACGTAAAGAGAAAGAGAGAGAAGCAGCGATAATTTGCATCGAGCTACGGGCTTCCTTTCACAAATGACTTGATATGCCGCAGAGTAGCCGCCCAAAAACAAACCAAAAAAAAAGTTTAAATACTTTCAAAACGCGAGCATGATGGCACAACAAACAGCACACACAACACACAGAAATATCAATATAAATGCTGGCTTGATTTATTGTCAGAGGAGCAGAGGAGAAGCAGTTTCCCTGCTGCCCAGATCCAGGCCCAAAACAAAACAGAACAAAACAGAACAAAACAGAAGACTTGGCCAACGAACTTGCTTTCACAAGCTCACAAGCAGCAGCGGCTAGCGCCTCTTAACAAATTATTGATTTACTGCCGCATCTCTGATCTCCACTCGTGTTAGACAGAGAATGGCAGATCATAAAATATAGATATATGGATAAATATAAATATCATAGCATACAAACGCGTCGACCATGTTTGTTTCGGACTCTTTTTAAGTGCCACACAAGTAGTCATTTGCCCATTTTGTCATTAAACTGCGCATAAAACACAAACACACACAGAAAGCCGTAAAAAAATCATCTAGCTGTGGTTCATAAAAATAAAATCCTTAGCGCAGCCATAGAACATCATCATGTGGGGTCCATGTGGGAAAATGCTGTATAAAGCGTGATGAAAGTTCAGAGAAGGCTGATAAGAATATTTGCTATCGCGTTCTTGGAAATGTAATTAGTTAAGCGTTTAGTATCTACACATCCCTCAGCAGATACTCCTATTCGTATCAATTTATGTTCCGTTGCTTGCCAAGTTCTTTGACCTGCCCACATCAAAAAAATCCAAGTCAGTTATGTCGGAGGAGGCCTATAGGCGGCGACGGCGGCTTCTAGTTATGTAATGGCTAAGACCTGCAACCGGCAATAGACTGACAGAAGAGCTGGGATCAGAGCACACTTTAAGCAGCTTTATGATGTGTTAAAATTGTTGCAACAACAACTGCCACAATGACAGGCAACAGCCGCAACAGAAAATATAGAGAAGGATGACGATGACTGGCCAACGTCATCATCATCGTCGTCGTCATAGTCAGCGTCATTGTCATTGTCGTCATCATAGACACATAGACATATGGGACAGCTACGGAGCTCAGTTTCGCTTTGACTGGAATCAAGTGCTGTTGGCTGGTTGGAGCTTGGAGCCAGAGTCAGAGACTGAGCCTGAGCTTGTGTCTGGGCATGACTCGACCAACTCGCGACTGTCGGAATCGAGATCAACTCGGTCGCGCAGCTTCTTCACTTTGGTCTTCATCTTTTGCCGATAATTGATCATCATCAGTCGGTTTTAATTGATCGCTGCCAAGCCTTGCCATTCCCATTGCCATTGCCTTTGCCTTGCATTACATTGTGTTACATTTAGCTGGATCGATCCATCGCTGATGGTAATCAATCACTTTCGTGGAATTGTGGCTGCTGAATGAAATATGCTATTGAACCAGTATCGGCCTCGGCGGTGGCCCAATAATCTCTTGCAGCTCCACAGCTCCAAAGGCGTTGTCAACGGTGTCTTTCAGGCTCTCTGTCTCCCTGTCTCTTTCTCTCGAGCTTCCCTGTCACCCAGTTTCTACCTCTCCCGCTCTCTGCCTCTGTCTGTGGCACTGACTTTGGTATTTTTCTTTCCAATCATCAAGCACAATTGCGTACGTGAGCTGCCTGATGACTGGGCCCCATACCCATACCCATACCCATACCCAGTCCCATGCCCCCGCCATCGATTCAAGTGGCAGCTGTGAGTCGCCTGCCTCATACTGCGTCAATAAGTCACTCGTTGGCATTCGTGAAATGCGTTAGATCGACAGAATCAAGCAGCACACGAATTACAATGCAAATATTTGGCGGAAAAAGCCAACGGAATTTTAGATCACATCTGGGTCAAGGTCAAGGTCAACTATTTTATTTACATGGAGTACAAGGAAGCTTAGCAGGTAGAGAAAGTTACAATCCCAATTGCCGATGATATAATCCTTAACATATATGTTATTTGGGTAACTGGCAGTTACGGCTGGCGGTGTATTATCCAATAAAATGATGGTAATACCAACGTTGATGGGCAATATTATCGCCATGAACCAGGACATCGAGTACACTCTTGGCGTACAACTCGCTTGACGTGGCAATTATGCACAGAATCTAACAGATGGAGACCTCCTCGAGGAAGTGATCAACAAAGGGACGGTTGTAGATCAACATAGTGCCATCATAGTCCTTCGCATGGACAACCAAATCAGGTGGGAAACCGGCTTTTCGCTCTTCTTGACGAACACGGAAGCTATCAAAATAATAAAGTCCACGATTAGGGTCTTCTTTCTAATGAACTGCAATCGACGCTGGGCCAACTCCGGCCAGTAAGCTCGTCAGATTTCGAAAATTGTATCATTGTATCAGAGAACCAACAGCCAATTGCTCCGAGTGTTGCATCTAATGATATTTAGCAAGAATTTTTTATTGTTTATGCACACACCGGAATGTGCACTAAACTGTAAACTTACATCAAAGTTATCACTTCCATGGCCTCACGATATATTTGGATTACGCGACTGGCGGCCATTGTGGTGCAAATTGTGACTTCAGACATTTCTCTACGTTTGCAATAATCTTTATCAGGATACCACAAAATATGTTGTGACTAGGAAAGTAAATGCAACTCACTGTAATTTCAGCGACTGCTTCGATTGAGTTTTTTTAACACAAAAACTCAAACAATATATCGCCTACTAAATTGCTCCAAAAGCAATGTTTTTCTCAACCGCAAAACAGATCCAAGGAAGGTTCCACGGCAATCTCCAATTCGCCCAAATTATAATTTGTAATTACCTTTAAATAATTATTTTTAACGCGGGCATAAGCAGGGGAACTATAATCATTTGAAAATTATTTCAAATATATTTATTTTGGGGGGAGTACGGAACGGACATTCATGACAAAGCGCAGCGAATCGAGGATGGGCAAAAGATCATGAAGTGTCGTGTCCCATTCATCAATTACATGTTTGCGAATGTGTATGATATTTTGCTTAATCCACCAGCATTCAAAGTTTGAATGATCAAGGATTACAACGCTGGACAAATCGCGGCCCACCAGCGACACGAATTTGGCCCTGAACCCATACAACTTGCCGCAATCGTGGCTATAGAGACGTCGATTCAGGATTTTCCTCCCAGCGTCCAAGTAATCCAGGATGGGGTCGGCGACATAATTGTTAAAGGCAGTGAATACGATGAGGTCGAACCAGCGCGAGGCTGTTGCCAAAAAATTATCCAAATGTGGACGCTTGAAGATGAAGATTTCCAGGCCATTTGGCAAATCTACCTTGAAATCATAATGCGACCCCTCCTCTAATTGGCCAATGCCCACCACCTTGACCAGAGTGGCATCCAGGTCAAAGACCAAGGCTTTCTTCGGGATTAAGGCCAGGCGATACATGACATACGGCCTCATTCTAGCCACATCCATGTAGTTGGATACGGCACAGCTGTAAACGAGCTCCTTGATTTTATACCCCATGCGGTAAATTTGTCGTTTCACAATGTTGTTTTTATCCTTGCGGGCCATCATGCAAACACCCAAGAAAACACACACCGCTGCCCCAATGCAGCCTAGGCTATAATATTGGTAAATATTTGACTATTGACTCAAAATGGATTGTTGGTTTCTTACTTACATGTTCATCAAAAGCAAGGACACAAATGAAATCATCTTGATTGAATTTAAGTGCGCTGCAAATCGGCAAAAGGCGTCGAATATAACAAATATAGAACAATATCCGAATAGAACAAAAAAATTGACGAGCAACTTTTGATTTAAGATATTCCATAAAAAAGTGACGAACAACACAAATGGAACAAGATCTACACAAATACAACTCGAATCTCACATATGTATGTACATTTCTCCCTTGGAATTGCTGTCAATTGCTGTGTCAACTGCAACTCCTTTTCTCTTGGCTGCTGGGATGTAGAGAAGAAGAAGTCTAATTAGCATTAGTTACTGGCCTGTGGCTAAGGCCGGAGACATGTCTTCGTACCTCTCCAATAAACAAAGACATCAATGGCCCAGGGGACCATGCTATATCTGGTCTTCCCTCAGCTTCTCTCTCGATCCTCTTGATGGCTCTTCCCTCTCCTTTAAATTAGTTGCAGTCCCATAAATAATAATTCGACGGCGAATTCAAAGTGGAAAAGCAAATACTTGCTATGGCGACAAATGCTCACCACAGTGGGAGATGCATAGAGACGATAGTGGGAAGTGGGAAGTGGGAAGAAGCCTGAGGCTGCCACTGCCACTGTCACTGCTTGGCACACGTTTGCCCAGAGACCCAGAGCAATCAATAATCCAAAGAGCAGCCCAAACCAGGTGGGAGCCAAGCCAAGCCAAGCAGAGCAAAGCAGCCGATCCGATCGAGGGCAGATCAAAGTTAGATCGCAAATGAATTCTTGCGGCACGAGAGAGAACCTGTTCACCCAACGGTCCTACTCACATTAGGAGGAGCCAGTCAAGAAGTAAGGCAGAGATACTTTTTTTTCAGTAGTTTTATTTTTTGTTGGTATCCTTGGGGCGCAGCGAAAAGCAGACGCCTTGATGGTCACCCTAGAAAAAGTGATACAGAGATGATCTATTGAGATTGATCCATTCAAACTTTCATCTTGGTTGGGAATCCTTTGCTTTTTTGTATTATATAACTAATATTTCTAGATAATATTTGCTGATGATTCGTGTATACCCTCATTTTAAGCGCTTCTTTCGATTTAGCTGATTATAAAAATAGCAAACGAGTCACGGCAAGATCGACAAGCAGCGCAGACAAACAGAAGATGCTGCACTTCGGATTGACCAATCCTGAATGGGTCTTCGGATGATGATGGGGCTGAGGACTGGGACTGGGCTGGGACTGGGCTGGGACTGTTGCTGGAAGCTGAAGGCGAGCGACCAAACCGAACCGAAGAATGTAGGTATCGTCTTTCAATGTTCTGTTGAGTCGCGAATTCCTGTTTCTTTCGCTCCTTCTTCTCTCTCGTTCTCTGTGTGTGTGTGTGTGTTTTTAGGCATTAGAAGAGCTTCACATCTTCAGAAGAATCGCTGGTGAGGGTGAGGATGCGAGCGGCATCCGGCGAGTGAAGGCGGGGAGCGAAGAAAAATTATTATAATAAAAATAATAGCAAACCGGAATTTCCTGATCCTGTTTGCGTATGTTCGGACAGCAAAGCCGCCTGCCTGCCCATCAGCCTGCCAGCCTGCCAGCCTGCCTGCCTGCCTGCCACCAGCCATTCCGATGAAGCAAACCGCTCCAACAGTGATTCCTTTTTGCATGTAAAGTTCGTTTGGCGCAGATGTTTTGCCTCGGACCGAACCTCGGATTGGACAGTATAGGACAAGAATCCTAAACCGAGTATGTAAGGCATTAGGTTGTCGGTTGGCTCTCTCAATGAATCGAAGTTCTGACTTTCTTTCACAGGATGGAGATAGAGAATTGCTGCTGATTACACATTTCTAGGACTTCTCGTGAGTAACGGCCAACGTGTCATGATGCACGTCTCACGCTCATATTAAGCCGCCGTGGCCGATAGCCAGCTGTTCCTTTTGCATTTTGATTGCTTTTCGCATTATATTTCTAACTAGCTTCGGTGGTGGTTCTATCATGTGCAGGATTGTATCCCATTTAGCCATTGCATCTGCACCGGTCAGCTGCAGCAACCCGCACCACACCACACCAAACACTCGATCAGTCTCCCCAACCAGTGTCGCTGTCTCTCTGCCTCTCTCTCTCTGTGGCAGCATGATATTTATGAGCATCTCCGCAGTGCCGGCAATTAATACGATTATCGGGCAGATTAATTGCCACTGCGAATGCAATTAATACCTCAGTCGGAGCTGCACTTGACTGCCAGTTGGATAATACATCTAATAAGCAATATTCTTCATGGTTCTACTTCTTCTCTTCTGTGTGTCTCTGTCAAAGGAAATGGAAATTCTAGAATTTTAATACAAATTTAGCAAGAGCCTGATTTATATTTATTTTTCTTGACTATTTTCAAGTCTTTGGATTTAATTTAAATTAATCTTTATAAATCCTATTAATCCTAAACAAGAACTCTATTCAATAAAATAGTTGAAATTAATGCTTGTAGGCAATGGGAATAAATGGGAATTTAATTCTGTTCAGCCATTAAACTCCTAAAGTTTAGAGGATTTTACTTCCTTTTTGATTCTTTCTTGGTTTGTTTTTTATACGCGGTACTCAAAGAGTAAATAGGGTATATTGTATTTGTGCACAAAGTGGATGTATGTAACGCATAAAGTATTAATTTCCAGTGGCTAAACCCACCCTGTCCCGCAGCCTTTGTTGCTCTTTTTACATTCTCTCATTCACCCTCTGCTTCTGCTTCACTCGGCCCCTGCCTCTGCCCTCCCCCTGCCGCTGCTTTTGCCGACTTTTAACCCATCCCGTCCCGCAGTGCAGTGTGTGTGTCTAGGGAAGGGCGGCGAGCTAAAGGAGCGTGTTGGTGTGAGAAGTGTTGTAGATGTAGATGACAGATGAAGAAAAAATGTAAAATTTGACAAATAACGGCTAAGGTGCAGATGTAGTCCTGAGTGCCGGGTATACAAGCTGTGACGAGTAAGAAGCGTCTCACACGTCCCTTCTCGTTTATTTATGTTTCTTGTCTGCCATCAGTCAAGTGCAATATGCCGATTAGGACAGAGAAACCGAAGATGGAGCTGTTGAAAGGAAGGAAAGAGAAGACTGGACTCAACTGGAGAATATCCAGACACATTTTATGACAAAAAATAAATGACGAACAGCAAATGGAAACAACAACAGCAACAAAAACTGGCTTATAAAAAGCCATTAAAGCAAAGTTCAGGCAGGTCATGTGAGTCAGTCCGCTGGGAGAGTCGGAGAGAGAGGCTTCAGTTTCAGGACGTTTTGGAGGCTCACTCCTCTGGTAACGTGCATCTCCCTGGTGTCCATAAATCAGCGAAATTAGAAAAATGAACAAATTTGCCAGCAAGCCATAAAAAAGTAGGAGGAAGTGAAGAAGGAAAGGGAAGGAAAAAATTACATTTGCAATAAAAAAATGTATGCATGAAAGAGACAGAGTGGGTGGGCCTCTCTGCCCAAAGAGTGCGAGGGAGAGAGAGAGAGAGAGATAGCAAGCTTAAGGGTGAGGTGGGGTGGGGTATTTCTGCATTCCACATTCTTCATCGCCTGTCGCCGTTTTTGGTGGTGCTGCCCATTGCCAGCCCCACTGTCTTCTGTGGATCCTCATTTGTGGCTGTGCGAACGTTCTTGAAAAGCAACTGTATTTAAAAAGGAAAAGGGAGAAACCAGTTTCAGTTTTTTTTTTCTTCTTCCACATCGTTTCTTGTTTCTTTCTTCGCTCAACTTCCATTTTCCTTTTGGGAATGTCAATGCCGATGCTGCTGCTGCCGCGGATGCTTTTGCCTGTTGTGGGTTCTTACCCCACGAAAAACCCTGTTCTGTCGTTGGTACCTGGTGAAAACCTCAGCCATTTCTTGCATTTTGATCGCTCCTTTGATAGTCTGCAATCGGTGCGGTCAAGAGGGGAAAATATACGTAGATTAACTACAGAAGAAAATTTGATTACATTTGGGAAATGTGATTCTTGGCCCTACTTTTACTTTGGCAAGCCTCAAGAGACATTTTCATTGTACATTTATTTGATTATTAAGCTACACCAAATACATTTTGAAACAATAATAAAAATATTCCTTCCATTCTCAGAGAGATTTCTGCAAGGGCATTTAAAGCTTCGTTGCATTCACTTGTATTTTGTTTTTAATAGGGGATTTTCTGGCTTCGATTTTATTCTACATTTTTGGCATTTTATGGTATCTGTCTGTTCGATCTGCATGACATCATCGTGCAATGCAAATTCAGCCAAGAAAGACAAAGAGAGTGAGCAAACAATGCAAATCAGAACAATAGCTGGACACAAACGGAAAAAAACGAGAAGGGATGTGTGAGGTGCTTCTTAAGCGTCACAATTTGTATACCAGGTACTCAGTACTACATCTGTACCTAAGGGGGTTTTTTTTTTGTCAAATTTAAAATTTTATATCTACAACACTTCTCACGCCAACACGCTCCTTCGCTCGCCACCCTCCCCAAGAGCCACACACTGCAGAGTCACGGCAGAGACGCGGCAGAGGCCGAGAAGAGGTACGGCTCATCAGGACGGACAGACGAACGGACAGACAGACATGGCTCAATCGACGCGGCTATTGATGCTGATCAAGAATATATATACTTTATGGTGTCGGAAACGTTTTCTTCTCTGCGTTACATACATCCACTTTGTGCACAAATACAATATACCCTATTTACTCTTCGAGTACCGGGTATAAAAACAAAAAACATTCCCGACTGGGCGACAGATAGAAGCGTGGAAAATTGTCTCACTTTGGTGGTTCCTTCCCCTCGCCACACTGGAAAATTGTCTAGTTCGGAAAGGTAACTGCAGCCCGCAGGCCCCATAGGAATAATAATCATAATATTTGCATAACAAATTGGGTCAAATGAGCGGGCACACAGACACACATACGTAATGCTAAACAAATCAAATATATATCTGCTATATCTTTGGACAGATATGTGCATACATACGTATGTAGGTATGTATGTATGTATGTACACAAATGTAGACAGATTGGTGATTCCTGCTTCCATACATGCGTACACCGTATGCTTACGAATGAGCGTGTCCATATGGAAATGAATGAAAACGACGACAAAAACAAACTGTAAACGTTGTACAATAATAATACAAAGCGATGCTCAGGGATATTTAACTCGTACATATGTACATATATGAATGTATATATACATATACACACACAGAAACAATGCACAATTGCCTATTAGCACAATGTTGCCATAAAATACGGCTGTGGTCTGGTAGCGGGCGGGGCCCGGCGAGCTGGACTTGCCAAAAAGAATCCGGCGAATGCTCATCAATAGCCCATAGACATGACAGTAACCCGTCCCACCGCTCGCTAATGTTCTCTTACCTCTATACATACATATGTATGTACATACGTACATATGTATGTGCATCGTACACTTCATTGTATTTGTATTGCTGTATGCATCGTTTCGTTTTATGACAATTAACACCGCCTCAATAAGGCAAACAAACAGCCAGTGAACGAGCGTGGCTGTGGAGCTGCTCAGGTTGTCTCCGGTTTATGGTCAACCAGCAGCAATTGTTGGATGGGGGGTTGGGGGGTTGGGGTTTGCTTCAGACTTTGATGGTGGCTATCGGGAATGTTTGTGCAAATATGGGGTGTAATATGTACTCGTAAAATGTTTCTATGTATGAGTAGGTTTGCTCTGGGATTCTCTTTGCAGCCCAAAAACTTTTTTCATGGTTCAGTTACCTATAGAGAACCTATCGATCTACCCTATCTATTATTACTTAAATTGTATTCGGGTATATTCGAGTCGTGTAGATGGGAGTAACAGTCCACCTATTATATACATATATTAGGTAACAGTGCATGCTAGTGTCGCGGCACGTGCACTGCCTTTATGTAAATTAAGCAGAAAAAAGGCCGCAAATTCCATTACTTATCAGATGTTTGATCTATAGATGGTAGAACCAATTCTACTCAGACTTTTATCTATTTTTGCTCAAGTAAGTTAAGTCATACAGATCGACTAAACGTTTCCTTCTTAACCTTTTGGTAGGCTCTTGTTGGTATCAATGTCCTCTGGCTGCTATAGATTTTTAAACTTCTTAACTATATTTTTGTTCTTTTACAAATCTGCTAGTCTTTCCAATCCTACTGTTGTTTATAGTTTAGGATGAGTTTTTATATGTATAGTTATACATGGTGGACTTCACCTATCGATCCTTATCTTGCTGAAAATAGTGTCTCTGTTAGTTTTACTGATCTCCGATATCCGATCTCCGATCTCCGATTGCGACTACACATTGTACATATGTATGTACATATAGCAGATCAGATGCTAATTACTCTGCTGTTACTCAAGTCTGATCTGCTTTGGCCACTTCTGTTGCTGTTGCTGCTGTTGCTATTGCTCTTGGCCAGGTTCGCCTATCGAATGTCTGTCAATCAATCTCCCTGCCCGAAGCCGAAGCCAGACAGCAATTGTCTGTTGCAAAAAAAACTGTTAACATCTCTAAAGTGTGTGTGTGTCTGTGAGTGTCCACCTCTGTTATCTCTGGCAACAAGGTTGCTGGCAACATGTTGCATGCACAGTGTCAATAGATTTAGAGTATAAAAATGAATAGAATATAATAGAATGGGATGTGGATGGAGGGAGGACGCGTGTATTGGCGCGTGTCTCGATGCTTGATTGGCCGGTTGGACTTGACTCAATTCGTCACTTAAATTATGCCTGGCTGCCTGCCGCTTGCTGCATGCCTCGTGCCGTTGCCTTGCCTGTGGCAATGGCAGTGGCAGTGGCAATGGCAGCACTTAGCGCAACATCAACTTAAATTGCAACCAAAAGCAGAAGCAGAAGTTGGAGCTGCAGCTGAAGCTGGAGCAGCAGCAACAACAGGAGACGAAACCGGAGCTCAGATCTTCTCCAGAGGAACGTGCCGAGCCAAATCAAATAAATTGCTTCGTTAGATCGGTAGTTGAGTGGTGCTAGGAGTGGGGTAGCTTTGTGCCGGCTGGCTGGCTGGCTGCGTGCTCCAGAAGAACCGCTTTGGTAAATTTTTTGTATTTTTTTTCCTCTCCCACTTCCGCTGGACATGGCGAGAAGGTGGGCCGTCGGGTGCTGCCCAACAACGATTGACAAATTTCCAAATGCCATTAAGAAGGCGTTGCATGCAACAAGAGATCCCCAAACCCGAAACCCGAAACCCGAAACCCCACAGACAAGCTGACACAGGAAGGATGGCTAATGGATGACAAAACAGGTGGCCATATCCATGGCCAGGGCCGTAGCCCGGTTTGAATGCTTCTATTGACTTGCTACCTGTTGCCAACAGATTTTTGCAGCACGCCCCGCTGGCGTTTGCAATTACCGTGTGGATGCCACCACAGCCATTAAATCACATTGCTGAAATATTTCATTTGTTTGCAAATTTTCGACAATCAACTTAATCGGAAATGCTCCGTTTTTTATAACTTTATCATTGCCAGATGTTGTCGATGATGCTGCTGGTGACTAGGAACGAGGTGGGTAAAACAAAACGAGAGCAGGACTGCATGTTTGCGGTGGCATGAGCATCAGCATCATCTCTGTGTTTCTGTGATAAGAATCTCGTTAGAGGCTATCTCTCTTAGGCATCTTCCGTGAATGCGGAGCTACCCTAACCCGTCCCCACCCATCTGGGCGATGCCACCATTTTGAGGCACTCGCTCCTCGTCTGTTGCTTAATTAATGCTGCAGGTGGCGCTGCTAACGAGATGAAAGCCACGCCCAAATATAGATTATAACAAAAAACGTAAAAAAAAAACAAGTGCACAAACAACTGCAATGCACACAAGTTCAATGAGAATACATGTAGATAGGAAGCGCCTTGGCGAGTCTTCCAAAAAAAAGCGAGCTTTTTTATTGGAGACTCAACACAAATAGAGAGCAGTTTGCCAGCTCTTCCAGTCATTTCGGTCAATCCATTAGATCGGGCTGAATGCTTTGATGCAGAGATGGAGATGTACATAGCTCCCAATTGGAGCCCACTGACAAGCCCTAAAACCCCAATAATAAGTAGATACTATATCGGCCCCTAGCAGAGTTCAGTCATCTTTTGCACAAAACACTTTGCATAAGACGAAAGCCAACAGACAAAACGCAAGCCAAAAATAGATTGCAAAAACGAAGAAATAATACATTAAGATCATTGGTAAAGAAATGTTACACAAATATTTCTATAAACAAAATATGAAAGAAACTCAGACAAAAATAGACAATAAGGTGAAACAAAACACACACCACACACCACAGAAAACCAAAGCAAAGCAAAGGCAAAGCCAAACACCAAAAGCCCTTTCAAATGATTGGTAAAATCTGTTCAATGGTTGGGATGATATAATCCCAAGAGATCGATACAAAAGTCGACTATTAATATCGATAAAAATACACACCAGGCAGCAGCAGCAGCAGAAGCAACAATTGTGGACCAGCAAAAGCGATAGGAAAGTGCCGTAGTGCAGATGATGATAATTTCTGGGTCTGGGTATGAGTATGGGATATCGAATCGGTTTGCATCGCTATCGAAATCAATCATGTTCAGGTGCAGGTGAAGGTCCCATAGAAGTAGTTTTGGGGGTCGGGTCGGGTCGGTCGCTGACAAATGTCAACGAACGTTTGGAACAAAAGGTTCGATCAAGATTTGAAATTGTTTTGTCGCTGGTTGACAATAGGCCCCAGAAGCCGCTGCTGAGGAAGATGTTCGCTGTCGGTCGCTGCCGGTCGGGGCTGGCAAACGGTACTTTAAAATATCCATACCATTCCATCGCCCGAATAGACTGACCCTCGTCTTCCATTAGTAGCCAAAGTTCATGTGTCAAACGATGGAAAACGAACTCGAAGCAACCGATCGTCTCTTTCACTTCTGCGTGTGTTTCGTTTGAGAAGAGCTGAAGCCTCGGCCTCTCTCTCTCTCTCTCTCTCTCTCTCTGTCTGTCGCTGTCCGTATTGCTTTGACAAACTTTATTTATGCTCTTCTTCACGCTCGACCGTTAAGCTAACTGCACATTCGCTTTGTTTGGCTTATTGGCCGCTTATTGTTTTAAACTCTGATCTCTGATCTCCGGGCCCCGACTCGATTCGTTTTCTTTCGTCACCATCAAAGAGAATGTTTTAATTATAGCATCCGGGGCACTGGAGGAGGAGGGGGCGCCGAGAGAGAGATAGAGAGAGAGACCTGACTAAGTAGTCGCAGGGCTCAACTAACAAATTGATTAATGTCCCTCTTTAGTCGGCCCCTCCAATTTTAAGTAGTTGTCATCTGTATTCCCATTCTTCTGCATTTCGGAACGCCTTTCAATCAGGCAGTTGTAGCCAGATCCCATCAAAATGAATATCTTATACTATTTTTAGGCACTACTTATGTAAATATTTAATTGCTGTCACTAAGTAGGCGTGCGATAATGTCCAAAGAATAGCTGTTGATTGCTGCACGTGAGGGGATTCACGGAGGAAAGGAAACAATTTCCCACATTCTCAAACAAGTAGATCAATAGTTGGGTGCAAAAAGCAAAAGAAAAGGTAGAACAGAGAGATAAGAAAACGAATTAATGAAAATGGTAAGGAGCTTTAGAGTGCTTAAGGATATCCAGATCATCCAAATGGAACTATGAACAATTAATAATTATAAATAATATGGAAAGTGCCGAAGAAAGTCTAAAGCATATAAAAAAGACTAAGGGAAAAGGCACTGACGCAGTGGCTCAAGAAACTGAAAAGTAGCTCAAAGGAGAAGCCTTTATGGTATAAAGTTGACGCACTGCTGAAGAGAACGGATAAATTTAATGAGTTGAAGGCAAAGAATGGAGCAGCGGTGGCCACATTCCAGTGTACAATATTTCATTGTGGGGCAGGAGCAACTGCACACCCGCAGACGGACATCGGTCGCTCGGCCCCCGGGAGATGTGTCCGTGTATGGCCACAACTGGCCGCTTCATTTGTTCTGCAAAAGTCGTGATTGTCCGTTCGTCCGTCCGTCCGTCCGACCATGGGAGATTTTCTCTCTCTCTCTCTCTCTCTCTGAGGAGACTCCGGACTCCGTACAGGTGTTTGCACGCTCAACTTGTGTTTAGTTGCTAAAATAGTTGACTAATTAATTTATAATGCAATTTCACTCAAGCGACAGCAGTAACATCAACAGCAGCGGCCACAGACGCGCACTAATAGGAGCTCAAGAAGCTGAAAGATGGCGTGAGGAGGGTGATCGCTTCCATTTGTAAAATGGAAACCGTTTTAATAGGCACCACAACAAGAGAGGAGTTCTAACTTCTAGTTCCAGCCGAAGCGTTGCATACCCTTCCTTACGCAGCTAATACCGCTTACATGATGCTGCATTCGTAATCATGTAGTACTCACTGTAAGGGTATGACAGCAGAAGCCACAGAAGCCAGAAGCAGCAGCAATATCAGCACCACCAGCCATCACTATCCACTACTAGCCACCGCCTATTCATTGTTTATGATATGGTTAGCCTGCCAGTAGTACCGTCCCATCCCAAGTCACAGTCGTGTCCCCCCGCCTTATCACAGTTCTCTGGCACTACGCATTTCCCAACTGCAGTTTGTTCTTGGTCTCGGTCTGCCCCTGCAAGGGAAATTTATGCAAATGGATATACTGCTTGCAACTGGACAGATCTCCTTAAAGCTTTTGCGCAATTATCCGAGGAGAGGCCTCACCTGCTGCGGCTCTGCTGCTGCTACTGCTGCTACTGCTGTCTCCTGCATTTGATTGAACTCAAGTGTGCCAGATGTGTAATGCCCAGATGTTGGAGGGGCAGGGGTCTGGCGGCTTTGTGTGTGTGTACCACAGCAAGTGGGAGAAAGGTAGACAGGGTAGTGGCAGTTTCCAGAGGCATGCGCGGCAAACACGTGACAATTGCAGTGCCGATCAATTGAAATTGAAAACCAATTGGAAATTCCGATGAAACACCAGCAACAAATGCAAGAACCAAGCTGGACCCAAGCTTCTCGTATGTGCGGTACCATAATTTCGGCACAGTGGAGCAAGTTCTCAAATTGGCCAGTAGAGCAGAGGCCGGTAGCGATCTCGGGCAGCGCAGTAGGCGCACGCACATGAAGAAACTATAAGGAGGCCTCGTCGGTGGCAGAGTTACTCGCTGGTTCTGCCTATTTTCAGTGCTCGTTTGCTTGTCGACGCGGAAGGTTGATTGCGGACAACATTTTTTTTCAAATTTTTTCAAATTATTTTTTTTTTTAAAACAATTGCTACTATCATGTAGCCAATTATTACAAATTTAATTATGAAACAAATTTTATGTTTTTTCACAATGCCTTCAAATGGTTAATCAGCACACTCCATTCTCTCACTCCATTTCACTCGCCCGTTCTGCTTACTTTTGCCGACGAGACCTCCTTATAGTTAGTTCATTTGCACGCACAGCGTAAAAGCTTCGTGTAGCTTCGGCCATAACAGCCGCAGCGGCAGAGAAACAGCTTCGGATGTTGCCCATGCACAATTGCTCGTCTGCCGCAGCGGCAGAGAAGCAGAAACGTTTTGGACTTCGTCTCTCTTTTTTGTGTGCATTCAAAAGCACTAAAACATTTGAGTACCTGCGTGCCCGACCCCTGCAGTTGGATGCAAAAAACAGGCACAAGAGTGAGAAAAAAGCTGTGCAGAATGGCATATCATAAAAGTAAATAAAGATTAAGCAAATTAATTTGATTGCAATTCCACAGTGCAAGTTGTCGCGAAAAAAGGTAAATTTATATGTAAATGAAATCTCGATTGGTGCCACTGTGCAGAGACAGAGACCGGCAGACAACGGCATTTGTGCAACAGTTTCTGCCTCTGAACCCAGCCCCCAGGCCAATGGCCAAAATGTAAATCGCCGCTAGCACCAAACTAGAGTACCCGGTATCTGGTGTTCTGGGGTATTCGGTTGTTCTGCATACAACCAACCCCCTGCCCAATTGACAATTCGGTCGCCAAGGCTTTTCCTTGCATTGGCATAGGCAGAGTTAACCGCTAGACAGCAGCCCCCCACAGCCCAGCCCAGCCCTGCCCAAACCCCAACCCCGATACCGACCGGATGAATGGGCAATTGAAATTGGATGTTGGAATGAGAATCGCGAATCGCGAATCGCGAATCGCGAAACGCCAATAGCGAATAGTGAATTGCGAATTGGGGATTAGGTTTTGCAATGTGGATGGAAATTAGAAGCACGCCAGGTAGGCGCAGGTGACCGATCACAATCGATAGGCTGCAACGTGATGTGGCAAATGCAAGAATGCTGAAATGAGAAGGAGAAGCAGAAGCACGAGTAGAGGAACAGGAATCGAAAATCAGCAACAACCACACAAAAAGGAAAACAATAGCCCATAAAGGACGAGACGTAAGGCTTAATTTTGGTTTATTTTTTGATTAAAATTAAAGGAATATAATAAACGTTCAAGATGTACAAAAAGCAAGGCCTGACGATCAAAAAAATACAGAATTCAATTCAATCGTTTTCACATCATATTTTGATGATTGGTTAATTTGTTTTTTATTTTTTTTATTTTTATTTTTGATACCCCAAAACGACAAGCGCCCTCCCTGTATGATCAATCTTTATGGCCGTCGCATTAAAGTTTATGACTCGTATTATGATGATCCAGACTGGATCGGTGAGCGACCGCCCTTAAAGTCGCTGCATCACCATCACCATACCCATGCAGATGGAGATGGACAATGGAAGAGCAAGGAGCCGAAGCCAGACGCCAATGCCGATCCCAATGCCAAGGCCCAGGCGCTCGGCCCCATTGTCGCCGAGGGCATAGTGGATGACACCGCGTTTCGTTTTGAGCACCTCTTTGAGCGGATCCAAGTTCATGTCGTTCTCCATGAGGCACATCTGCATGAGGTCGTCGGGCAGTTGGATGTGGAACGGGAAACAGTACATGGCCGCACTTTTCAGTATTACTGTGTTGTTCTTATCGCCACAGTTGAAGCTCGTAACGTCCAGGAAGCGCATCTTTTGGCAATTGTGCAGCGGCGATGCCTTCATTAGCACCAGCACATAGTCCAGCGACGCGGTCATGTACAGGGCGAACGGTTCGCCTGCCTCGATGAACGTGTCCCGGAACTTGGTGACTGCCACCAAAGGGTAGTGTCCTGAACATTTTCTCTGCAGCACCTCCTCGTGCGATCTCAAATATCGACAGCGCTCGGGGACATAGTTCTCCATTTCCTTAGTGGCCAGCATGCAGTCAGGCAAAAGGCACAGAAATAGGCAGAAAACCACCACACTTCGGTCCATTCGATTCATCCAAAGAGAATTTACTAGAAATACGAGTATGCCAATAGGTCCATGTGTGTTTGTACATTTGTGAATATTTGGGTATTTGTTCATTAACAGATGCTGGAATCTATTAAAGCTCGTAAAATCTATTTCGGACAGTTGGCTCACAGTTTACTAGCGTCTCAGTACAGTGAGTCAGGCAGAAATAGTAGGTGGAGCAATACACTAACAACGAGAAGGGACGTTTGAGACGCTTCTTACGCGTCACAACTTTTATACCCGACACTCAGCACTACATCTGCACCTTAGCGGTGTTTTGTCAAATTTTTTAATTTTTTTTCAACTGTCATCTACATCTACAACACTTCTCACACCAACACGCTCCTTTAGCTTGCCGGGCTTCCCTAGACCCACACTGCAGACTCGCGGCAAAGGCAGAGGCCGAAACAGAGTGTGAATGAGAGAACGTGAAAACAAACAAATGTAAGGTGCGGGACAGGGTGGGTTTAGTCACTGCAAATTAATTTCTTCATTGTGGCCATAATAATGATCCAATCGGATCCCAATTTGGTGATCTGATAGATATGGTAATTCCTTACCGAATGGCGTTTTTAGTTTTCTTGTGTCTTCTTGTAGGTTTGGGAGGTTTTCGCCCTTTTGCGGGGGCGGGGCTCATTTTTTTAAATACACTGGTTTCAGTGTGAGCATACAGCAGTCTGGAGCCAAAATTTGGTGGCTCTAGCTCTTATAGTCTCTGAGAACTAGCCGACAAACAAGACGGACAGACGGACAAACAGACATGGCTCAATCGACTCGGCTATTGATGCTGATCAAGAATATATATACTTTATGGGGTCGGAATCGCTTCCTTCTGTGCGTTACATACAACCGTTATTCCCCACAAATACAATATACCCTATTTACTCTTCGAGTTCCGGGTATAAAAATAGGTCAAACACAGACAAACGCGGTATTGTGAATGATGGACATTGATTTGTCACATTTTTAAATGCATTTTCTAATACTGAAAACTCCACTCTAGCGGGCCTTTCTTTTTTGCCAGTGTATTAAGTTTATCGTGACTGTGACAAGCATTTCCATGGATCATAGATACATATGTATACCAACAGCTCTAATTGGCATTATTCATTTTGCTTGGGTGCTGATTTGTAGGCGATGTAATTGATTCAATTATAGGCTGGCATTATTTCAATTAAGCAAGAATGATGAGAGCCGAGCCTGAGTGATGCGATGGCGCTGTATGACATGACACGTTCGAGCCGATCTTTCAACGGTAATGAATGCGATCGAACGACCGACCGAACGATGGATCGCCTCTGATTTGCCTGCATAGTTGTGTGCGATTAATGCAACGGCCAACTGCTCGGCTTCCTCCTCATCACACTGATTGACTTTTCCGGAAGCAAAAAGCAGAAAAAGATGAGAAGATTGTGATTGCATAATCCGTTCCATTCGATTGGATTGGATCTCTTAGTCTGTATGATTATAGTGGCTTGCAAATTAAATGATTTATCTCCAATGAGAAATAATCGCTTGTGTAAATCTAATTTTAAGTAGTCGAGGATGTTTTGTTCCGCGACTATTCCCAGGCAAAGACATATCCATGCCACTCCAATCCTTGGCTATAATAATCTGGAATTAAATTTCCCTTCTTCTGTACATTATACATTAATGTAGTAATGATGGGGGGATCATGATTTATATAGCAAATCAATTTTATTCACACTCCCATCCGCATCTCCTTCCCACCCGTTGGGTTTGGGTGCGCTTCTGATGAGGCAATTTATTTTTTTTCTGTTTATTTTTTTTGTTGCTTGTCATGTGGCATCGGTTCTCTGTGTTCCGGGGAATTGGACGGACTTTAACTTAATATTGTGTTTTAAAACGATGAAGATTTAACGACATTTTGACTGTTTGTTTATGCATTTTGATTCCGAGTTTTAGTGCCTCTCAGTTCTTAGCCTTTTGATGGAAATATGAATTTATTGTTGACTTTTGTTTTGTCATTAATGGGATTTGAATCTCGGTGGCGGGTGGAGGGGGCTTGTGTTTCTTTTTTTGTTTTGTTCTTTGTCAGCAGGTGGCAATTGTCATGCTCAGCCAGTGTTGTCAACAGCTCCAAGCCCTCCAACTCCCTTCAACAACAACCCTCAATCTCATAACTGATTTATGGCTTGTGCTTGGGATCTCTTTTTGTGTGGGAGTGGGTAACTGCTAAATTATATAGATATATGTATGTATATATAATCGGAAGTTGGCACTCCATTTGCGGCAAGTGCCGCCGTTCCCCATATTAATCGACGCTCCAAGTCTGATGCCCCGCGTCCACTTCCGACGCGTCTCGCGTCGTATTCAAAAATTGTGTCAAGCGACGAAGCGTCGTACAAATCAAAGTCCCACCGCTTCCCAGTGCCCAGAGCAGACTGCGTTTTTTGTCTTAGCTTTAGGATCGGAAACAGACGCGGAGTCGATCATGCAACGATCCATTCAATATGCGCACATTGTGCCACATTTTGTGGTTTCAGCTATGGTCATCAATAGGTTAAGGTGGCTCGGGTGGTGTCTGTCTCGGGTGGTGTTTGATTGAACTGATTGAAATTTCAGATTAATTAGAAGCTAAATCTTTGCCTAAACATAAGTTGAAATTATCTCAACAAGGGATCCCAGTCAAAGCTAATAATAATATTTTACCTGTAATATTAATTAGCTAGCTCTCTCCTTCTATGGTATTCACGACTTCGTAACTAACTCATAATATTCCTGCCTTGCCTGCTTTCCGCCTGCGTATTTTTTTAAGTTTTTTTTCAATAGTTTATAATCAATTTTTGGCATCCATCGGCTTATTGTTTATTGCACTTGGCTTACTGGCTTTTTTTGTTGATCCGCGACGATAGCTATGTCGATGTCGATGTCTATGGAAATGGCGACCTTCCAATGGTCAGTGGTATGGAGTTCGTTGGCCACTTGGCTGGCGGCGATTTTGGGGGTTTTGTTTCGTTTTTCATTTAGTTTTTTGGGCTTTCGGTTGGTCAGTGTTTGGTTGCTTCTCTGATGGATTGGCTTTTTGCTGGCTGATTGGATGAGCGGTGAAACTGGTGAGTTAAACCGTTAAACTTTTGCCCCTTTTGCTTTGACACCTGACACATGACACCCGGCACAGGCGACGACAGAGCAGCCTTGAGCGCCTCGCGCTGTTGTTGCTATATGTATTAGGTATTGGGTTTTGGGATTGGGATTCTTGCTTCATTAATCGCTCGCAATTAAGCGCCATATTAGAGCCAGATGCACACTCTGTTCACAGACTTTCGCGTCAGATGCTCCACTCCAGCATCCACGTGCCCAGCATTCATCCAACTCTGTTTTCTTTGTTTTAGATTTTTTCGAATGCATTCAGTCAACTCAATTTGATTGATGTCTTCGATGCTGTCATTGTTGTTTGCCTGTTGGCACGTGCCGAGCTTCTCTTTTTGTGTCTGTATGCTTCACATTCCAAGATCTTAACGGATATGGAGAACCAGTTGATTGTTCTAACCCAGAGATTAATGGCAGATCAGTTGCAGCCGAGAAATGGGAAAATGTCACCTAAAAAGATAAAGTAACTAGAAACTCAATGAAGTTGTAAGGGCACATTGTACCATCCCAGAAATGTGAAGAAATGAAAGAGAAATGTAAGAATTCATAAAGAATTTCCGCTTCAAGTTAAGTAACAGGAATATATCCATGGGTTAGTGTTGTCAAAACTAGAAGCTTAAGGGAGAATAAGTTTCAACTGCCGGCCGACGGCTCCAAACTTCTGTATTACACATCCCCGCCTTGTGGTTGCCCCTTCAAAAACCAATAGCCGGATGACTTGGCAGCAACAACAACAAAAAACCAGCAACCAACCACTCACAGATGTACTTTATATACGAATCTAGATACATATTGTACATATGTGTATACTTATGAGCGTATATTTAGTAGTAAGTATATTTTCATCCACCTTTCGGCCGGCTAGTCGGGTAGGCGCACTTTAATCTGGTTCTGCGCACTGAGCGCATTAATTATGCGTTCCAAAGCGATGTCTAGAATATCTACACTCGTTTCTACGATTATGGAATATGTATTTTTTTGTTGGCTCTTGCTCTTCCTCCTACGAGCTGCTGTGTATGAAGTTCTTGGCACGAGTTGGTTAATTAATTTAATTAATGTTTTACCAAAGCGACGCCGGCGCTGAGCAAGCCGTCGGCTTTGACGCCAGTTGGGAGCCCCTCCAACCACCTGCACACGCGGATGAGAAGGTAGTACTGGTATTCCCCCACCTCCCCACCCTACTAAAATTCAACTCGTTACCCCTCGATCTTTCTTACCTTGTGGCTTCTAACGGTAGCACGAATATTAAAGCACAAGAAAAAACAAATCCAAAGTAAAATGCCACACAGACACACACCGTAAGGGATATACTGGGTAAAGACAAAGTCAAAGAGAAAGAGAGAGATAGAAATGCATAGTCCAAGATATAGATATTGTCTAGTTTATGATCTCTCTCCCCCCCCCCCCCCCCCTCCCCCCCTCCACCACCCGCCCCCTCACCTCCCCTCTCCCCTTCCCCCTCCTCCTCCCCCTCTTTCCCTCCTTTCTACCATCTCA
>NW_022995758.1:154016-172486 GCF_900245975.1 Drosophila guanche | reverse complement strand
TCATTTAGATTTTCAATATTTCCCGGCGTCTTTTTGGGGCCCAATTTTTGTTTTATTTTATTTTCAATTAAAGCTTGTTTATATCAACAACAACCATAAAAGTCTTATCATTTCCAGCTGCCGCTTGCATTTCTAATGAAAATTTATGGAACTTCCCGCTCTCCAGACTCTTTCCTCTGTTTCGTTTGCTGTCATTTTGTATTTCTCAAATTAGAAATTCTTTCTTTTTGACTGACATTAAAACTTGTCCACCGATCCTTATCTGCCCAGGGAATATTATTCGTTTTAAGTTTGTTTTTTTTAAGCAGCATTAACTCTATGGCCGACCCGGTTCTCGGGCAGCTACATATGTAAGTATATATGTAGATCGGAGATCCGTAGAGAGATTCCCACTCGTAAAAATTGCAATTTGCTGTTTCGATAATATCCCAATAAAAATCCCAAATGCATTAAGGTTTCAGAAGCGAAAGATAGTGTGTGATACCAGTGCTTCTACAGATGGAAAAAAAAATGATCCAAGATCGTATGATCGATTTAATGGGTACAGGGGTTCAACTTTCATTTCTAATAAATCATATTTTGTGGCTTCACTTTGTCAGATGCCAAGTTAATTATGGTTTCATCAATTAAAAAATCATTATGAGTTCATAAATTCATAAATTCATAAGATTCAGAATTTCAATCAGTATGGTTTTATGGATCCTTAGGAAGTATAGAACACTACTTGATCTTCCCACTCACCGCCATGGCGCCTGCTCTGATTTTGCATATCCTTGTTGTTGTCCTATCCTCCTGAAAAGTGCAGTACACTTTTCATTTACCCCAGTGAGTGAGTGGGATCAATGCATTTTGTGTTAAGTTTTTACTGCCTTTTTCCGCCTCTGACTCTGCCACTGCCTTTTGGCTGATGCATCGCCCTCTGCCTTAAGCTCATGCGATGCGTCGCTGCTCTTGCATTTGTTGTCATCTGCAATTGGATGCTGCGTCGTTATCGCATTCTCAGTCTTTTTCAGCTGCATATTGTTACATTGCCCGCTGCTGCTGCTGCTGCTTCTACTCCTGCTACTAATGCCACTGCCACTGCCTAGTCTGCAATTGTATTGATTTATGCGAATGCGGCGAGCATCAAAGCAGAGTCCAGGGCATAAATGCAACTAAAACTACAACCACGATTACATCTTTGATCGGTCTGTGGGCTGTGGTGAGCTCAAATGTGGAAGTGAATGGATGTGTACCGCGTTGTTGTAGATTATCAATTTTCCTTCGTTCTTCCAAAGTTATGGAAATGCAAAATGCCTTTTGGGCACACACACAGCACAGACACAAACAGCAACAGAAATATGTATGTACAGCTGCGGCGTAAAAAAAGCACCATGACACTAAACTTTGAGGCTTTGTTCAACTTATCCGAGAGAAATTGAAGGCTTCAGTTGAAAATATTAGGAAAGAAAAGGAATTATTCTGGTATTTGGGCGGCAACAAAAATAGAACTAATTTCATAAAAGCTCAATAAACTGAAAATTACGAGGAAATAAGGTTAATATTTTGTATTAACGCTTTTGCCAGCAACATAAAAGTTTTTTTAAATAGTTTCTGGGGGATTCATGTGGCAGGACCACCATATATCAAATTTTTTCTTCGATTTCTTAATAGAAACATATTCTCGAGCTGTTCCTTAAAGATTTCTCCAATGGTTCATATCAGGCCACTAAGCAAGATAATACATTGCATAATAGGCATTGTCATATGGCCTCCTCGAGCTTTCTAGCTAGTCTGTTTTGGGCTATTGTCCTGATGAAAACACACAAAGTAACGGCATTTTCTAGTGCATATTAGGCAGCATCATTGTTTTATCATAGACATGTTGATTCATCATCGATTTGTGCACTACTTATAAAGTACCACCTTCATAATACGAAAAGCATTAACACACCATGATGATTGTCGCATCATGATTATTACATTTCAATGTGACTCAAAGTGTTGTATTTTTGATTAGATAGTTGTTTTGAATAAAATCTACAGTTTTCGTAACCAAAGAAACAAATTTTGCTCCCGCTGAACCACAGGACCACGGGGACTGACTTACGTTGCCCATAACAGCTAGATTTCAAACACTTTATCCTTAAAAAAAAGACAATATTTTTAAGTTTTCTAATCAACAATATGCTTACAGATTTGACGTGAAATCTTTTCTTTTTCTATTCTTCTAAAACTTACATCAAACTAAGACATTTATAATAATAATCGAAGCAGACTTCATGAATTTATTAAATAGTGTATATGTTGTACCTGAAACTGAAGAAGCAATACCTAGAAATTTAAAATATTATTGTGTAGCTTACTGAAAATGGCTATAAGACATCTAATACTGCCACCACCAGGTGTCCAGGAGCAGCAAGTCCAAGTCCACTAAGACGCTAACAGGCCCACCCGCTAGACTTACAATGTCGCAAATTAGGAACATGAACTTTCTAAGACCCAAAGGATATTGGTATGGCAAGGATTTAATGTTATAAGTCGTGGGTAAGCTGGAACAGCGCCTCACAACATTGGGTAAATCTTAGCCTTGAACCCTAGGGAGGCATAAATCTTTGAGGAACGGTTAAAGAATATGTTTCTATTAAGAAATCGAAGAAAAAGTTTGATTTTAGCTGGTTCTGCCAAATGAATCCACCAGAAACTATTCTAAAAAAAAGGTTACCTTTTATAACAAGACTCTGCGCCTTTCTTGTTGCTGCCAAAAGCCTTAAAACAAAATATTAACCGTTTGATACAACAAAAGTAAACTATACTAATGAAAAACTAGGGACATTTCGTTGTAATTTAAAGTTTATTTGAGCTTTTATGAAATTAGCGCCATTTTTGTTGCCGCCCAAATACCGGAATAATTCCTTTTATTTCCAAATATTTTCAGCTGAAGCCTTTAAAGCGTACCAAATATAAGTTGAATTAAGCTCCTAAGTTGATATAATAGTGCTGTATGCGTAATGTGCAGGAGAGTGGGACAACGACGCAAAAGCAACAGCAGCAGAGCAGAATCAACGCAAATTCACCGTTACAGAGCATTGACACTAGAGACATCATTATCAGGAGAAATACCAGGTGGGGAGAAAAAGTGAGAGAGAGTGAGGAGGGAGTAAAAGAGGAATATAGACATATTGGGGCAGCGAGGAAGGGATGGCAGCACATTGATGGATGGCTGGCCGCCGAGCGACTCTATTGACAGCCGCAGTTATCGCTGGCTGCGCCAGAATTTATCTTTCAAGCATCATAAATCACATCAGCAGCAAGAGAAGGCACAGAGCCATGCGCCTACCTGAATACCCCCCAATGGATACTCGTAATTTTGCCATGCCGAACGGACACACCTGTTAAATGATATTATTTAAATGCATAATTGATTAGTTTAAGCTATATTTAGCTTAAAAATGCCTACATTAAAATTAAATCTATTAAAATTTAATGCAGGAAATCTCTAGTTGGGCGAATGTTTCTTCCAATGATGAATATTTTTGCCGCCATAAAAATTTTTGAATATGAATGCCACAAAATCAAAATGAACACATAGATCCAGGAGCAACCCACTCTAAAGGCACTACTAAAACGCGCATTGAATGAATAGGTTTTATAGAATCTTAAATATCAGCATTGGAAATATGATTAAAATTGAGTTGAGGTAATTATCTATTGCTTAAGCATCTTTCTATATACACTATGAACCAACACACCTAGTTTGTTGAATGTCGAAAATACCCCAAGTATAAGCCTATGTACAGGGTGTGCAAATAGTTGAAATTACATAACATTCTTTCTACTAAGCACTAAGCTAAAGGCAAGGGCACAGAACGTAGATCAGATTGAGGAGGAGAAGGGAGGAAGGAAGAAGCAACTGCGAAGCACTTGCCATGCTCATTGCTCGGCAGGGTAGACTTGGTAGAGACTGCCATAACTATGTTAGTATATGTATGTATGTATGTATGTATATAAATATGTACATATGTACATAAGTATATACTTAGCGATAATTGCTCTACATACTCATGGTTCTACTAAAACATTATTTTTAAACCCGGTACTCGAAGAGTAAGTAGGGTATATTGTATTTGTGGGGTATAACGGTTGTATGTAACGCACAGAAGGAAGCGTTTCCGACCCCATAAAGTATATATATTCTTGATCAGCATCAATAGCCGAGTCGATTGAACCATGTCTGTCTGTCCGTCTGTCCGTCCGTCCGTCTTGTTTGTCGGCTAGTTCTCAGAGACTATAAGAGCTAGAGCCACCAAATGTTGGCTCCGGACTGCTCTATGCTCACACTGAAACCAGTGTATTTCAAAACCTACAGTTTTGAAGATGGCGCTGCCTCTGCCTCTGCCGCAAGTCTGCAGTGTGTGGGTCTAGGGAAGGGCGGCGAGCTAAAGGAGCGTGTTCGTGTGAGAAGTGTTGTAGATGTAGATTACAGATGAAGAAAAAATTTAGAATTCGACAAATAACCGCTAAGGTGCAGATGTAGTACTGAGTGCCGGGTATAAAAGTTGTGACGCGTAAGAAGCGTCTCACACATCCCTTCTCGTTTCTTGATGGTTTTGCTCCTCATCATCTTGCTCATCTTTTGTGTATGTTTTTTTTAGCTGATGAAGAAAAGAAAATGCAGCGAAGCGAGCGAATTGTGGCTGATAAAACAGCAAAACCAAAGAGATACTACAATTATAGCAACAACAGCAACGAAAACACTTTTTGTGTGTGCACTCAATGAAAACCAAATGAATTTATTTATATGCAACCAAAAGCTACATAAATACATACATAATATGTACACATACATAGGTATGAAAATATGTGTGTACATATTTTTATGCACCCATAAAAAGTTACTTTGAATGTTTAAAACCATTTGAGAACCACAAAAATATGAAAAGAGAGCCAGTGTGTAAAAATGTACATATGTAAATATGCATGTACATACTATCTTTCTTTTCCCAGAAATCAAATAACTTTTTATGGATACTCATGTGGAATGTACGATGTATAACACTTTAAACTTTTTTGATTCTGATAAAAATATCAGTATTCTATTCAGGCTTATGGGAAAGATTTGTACATATATATGTATTTTGCATTTATCTTTACAAATGTACATGAATGTGTAAGTATTTATGTAGATCCTGAAATCAAAGATCCAGACAAAAGCCTACCTGAACTAAATTGATCTAAAATGATGCCTTGTCTACCGTAATACTCTCATTATTGCGATTAGCTTACATCAGCTCCACTCGCAACTTTTCCAATCTATGTATATTCCTCTTCAGTTCCCATGAGCCACAGCCAATTTTGTGAGCTCTCGCCTCAGTATCTAACTTCACGAGCATTACTCACTCGTGGTAAATTGTTCGATTGCTTCATAATTTGATGCAACAAAAGGAAGTCCCCCCCCCCCCCCCCCCCCCCCCCCCCCCCCCCTTGAAGTCTAACTCTAAGTCATACAGACATTATACATTTAGGTACATATTTATATGTATGTATTGGATATACGACTGTCGTCTAATCATAATTCAGAGGCTTATCGCAATGCTGTGCATCTCTAGTTTCATTTCGTTCCGTTTCGTTTCGATTCATTTCGCTTGGATTGTGACTGAGGCTCTGAGACTGTGGCTAAGACTGCTCCTCCTTGTTGGCCTCCAACGGCGAGGAACGTGGAGTATTGGGTGCTTGCAGCTTGCTGCATGGAGTTGTGCTGTCGTCGACCGTAAACTTGCGACAAAATGTCGCGTGCTCTAAACTGCAGTTATGTAACTTTACTATGCCTGACAACTCGCTGGCAAGTCGGTCATAAAATCATGAGCTTTATCGCAATAAAGGAGAGCTCTCCCAATTCCCCAAAGGAGGAGGAGTAGTTCTCCCTCTGTTCGACTCCTTGTAAGTGAATGTTTCTGGCATAGATCGTTAATTCTTGATTGACAAATGATTGGCCAAATTGTTGGCTCTTTGTTCGGCTTTCGCCTTGGGGCGGCTAAAAGCAATTAAAAACAATTTCCCTCTGACAGAAGTGTGCAGCAGCAGCAGCAGCAGCAGCAGCAGCAGAACGCCAGAAAATGATTGAAAAGCGACGACACCCGATAATAGACGTGGCAACCTGGCAGTCTGGCAGCCTGGCAGATTCAAATTCAGGCCAAGGAGGAGACTGACAGTGCGCCGCGCGTGGGTGTTAAATTACAGGGGCCGCAGGCATCAGCTCCCACTCCAGCAATCTCTATCTGCCGGACAGGCAACAAACTCAACTCCCAGCCTGAGCCACCACACCACACATCGGGTGCAACATCCCAACCATAGCAGCAATAGATCTAGTCCCCCGGTCCAGGTCGGGGAGATGTTCGAATACGAAATTCAGGTTCAACCTCCACGCCAGATGGATGGCTAGGCGCGCGTCAATGTCATCTGCATCTACGCCCGCGGTTGTTGTACACTCACCATCCCCTGCCCCCACCACCGCATCGACAAGAAGTGACCAGAGCGAATGGCCCACAAGAGAACGAAGACGTAAATACCCTAGACCAAAGCAATGGGAAAGATTTTACATACTTCCCCATTAGAATGGCCAACTTCTAGCGAATTTGATGGATACTGGTGCGGCGGCAATTAGTTGAGATTGTGGGGCTGCAGTAAACAAATTGTTAATAATTGTTATTTTCAGCGCTTGTGAGCTGCTGCTGTGGGCGTTTGAAACTGTTGCAGTTGCACTCTGGTCTTGCACCCCTGGCTTGGCTTTGACACATTGCAGTTAATAGCATGCTTCTCGGCTCGGCTCGGCTCGGCTCGGTTCGTCTCGTATCACCTAGCGAATACGTAATGTATCGAATTTTATGCCGCATCTCCATGGAGACAATCATTAAGGCCTTGCACACATATAATTTGACCAAAGACAGCAGCAGCAGCGGCGGCAGTAGCAATTGCACTGCAACAAGTCAAACTGAAACTCGAAGACGCAGCCAAAGCCAAAGCCAAAGAGACAAAGTCAAAGTCAATAAAAATTCTGAGGCGGCAAAGATGAGAAAGGAGCATTGAGAAAGAAAAAAAGCAGCGCACACGGCGATGGGGCAAAATGAATGCAGGCAAACTTCGGTTCGTTCTGGCAGATCCAACCGATCCAACCGACCACCGCCAGCTAAATTAGTTGTCATGGGAATTTATTGTGCTCAATGGTGAGGCAGCGACGGCGACCGAAGACTTAGACTCTAAGACCGATGACTGCAGTGGCGGGAAACGGGGCGCAGTCGAGCAGTGGCAATGGCAAATGCAATGGCAATGGCGGTGGTAACCCTAATGTGCCCACATGCATCCATCCCAGAGATCATGCGCATGATTAGCTGGCAAAAACAAAAACAAAAACAAAAACAAAAAGAATATGAGCAACGCCAGGCAAAATGAAAAGAAAGCAGATTGGCAGCGCGTTTGGTTCACAGCACAGAGATGTGTCTTACAGTGAGTTCAGCGTAGTTCGTGACACGAATCAGATTGTAAATCTACTTACTACGCTTAAAAGTGATGCTGAGCCGTGATGGAGGCTCTGCTCTTAACGTTTTTATTAGATCTTATAGCAGTTCTCTCCTTCAACCCTAGCTACATACATTTCTACTTTCATGACTCACGCTCTCATCTCTGGTGTGCAACGGTGGAGCAACCAAGTGTCCGGCCAAGCGCAAGTTGTTTGAGTTGCCAATTTGTATTAAAGTTGAATTATGCAAATAATGCAGCGACTTTGCCGATGAACTCGCAAATCCCAGTCAGTTTCAGTCCCCATCTCAGAGTCTCAGTCTTCATCTCAGGCTGCGTTCTCGGTCCCCTCTCCATACCTATCTCTTCCTTCGCTCTTCCTCTTCGGCTTCTCTTGGCTAACTGTCAACTGTCACATACACACGCGGAGTGTGTCTGCGAAATTTGTGTGTTTGTGGAAACATCATTTGTCTCAGGGCGAACTTCCAGCTTCATCTAAATCTACTGTTGTCGTCGCCATCATCGTAATCTATTATTAAAATGCCATTAGAGCGGTGCAGTCTGTGTTCACATTCCCCTCGACTGGCTGTAGCTGGTGCTGCTGCTTCTGCTGCTGCTGCTGCTGCTGCTGGTGTCGTGTCTCCCCTACCAACGGAAAATGTTATTATTGATGAAAAAACATACAAGGATTTCAATATGTATATTTTTCCCAAAAATTGCTACCCTCTCCCAGCATCAGCCTCTGCCTCAGCCTTACTGTGCATCGTATTTTTAAGATCCATGCGATGAGACTTCACATTTGACTAGGTTGGGTCAACCCTAAGACTACAATTGGAAACAAATTGCGATGCAGAATCGTAGGACTACTCTGGTGGGGTATTCCAAAATTCGTTGTCAGAAAATTCTCCCTGTGGGTCTCTGTGTGTGTGGGTTTCTTTCTCTGCCTGTGTGTCTGTGTGCACCTCTCTCCTAAATGTGTCCTCAGGCTGTCTTGGGGATTTGTTGATTTTGTTTTGCTATATGTGTGTGTGAGTGAGTGTGTGTATATTAATTAAGCTGAAGATTGGAGGCCCAGGCCTTTGCATAATCAAGTTCCACAAGCCTGGCCAAGTGTCAAAAATAGGTAAGAGCGGGCCATTAACTGCAATTAAGTTTGCCGAACGGTGGCCGGAGGCCGGTGGCCGATGGCAGGGAAACAGTGTTTGGGGGGTCCGCCAATTAACAGTTCATTAGCTAAAGTTTTGGCAAATATTTTAACTTCTGCACGTTGAGCAGCACAAGGAGGATCAACCATCGAGTGCCTCGAGGGGAAATTTGTGTATTTAAGCGGCGACAACAGCCGCAAATCGTTAGAGGCGCTGACAAAATAAAATATCGAAAGCCGTTATATAAAATCTTCAACACTTCTTCATACCCCTTCAATCACCCTCTGTGAGTGGAGCTGTGAATGTGACCCCAGGTTAAAAATGTTAGAGGAACAAGTGTAGATGATTGTGGCATGAGAATTATATATGACTTAGTGGAATGGTATTTTGGTTTATAGTTGGAACATCTTCTGGATGGAGCTCTCTATGGCTTACACCCATAAGTCCGAGAAAAATACTCCTGCAAGTTAAGTTCTGTAATCATTTCTGCCTATTTCTAATGTTTTTTTGCTGTATCTCTGCTGAAACGAATTTCAACTTGCGATTTTTTTGTGTTAAACTGATTCCCAGGAACTTTGCCTGAGAAAGGCACAGGCCCCACCTGTTTAGCCCAGAATGGTTGAAGCATTAACTGAAATCGAAGAAGCCATTTAATTGTTCTCACGGAGACATTCCCATTCCCAATCCCATTGCCATTCCCATGAAGAGAGTGAGAGGAGTGAGAGAGAGAAATAAATAGGAAACTCTTCCTCTATGGGCATCGCTCAATTGGTGTGTCGAAACGGTAAGCAATATCGATATGTGTATATAATTGATTTCCCGTCACCATTCACTCATTAAAAGCGCATTAATTTTGCATGAAAATCGGGCACAAATCGATAGAGAATCTCACTTCGACCTGGCCCCAAACCGTCAGATGAGATGGCTACGAAGTTCTTGGGTCTCTTTGGTTTGAATCTAAGGAAGAACAAAAGATCGTAGACAATGAATGCTGCAAAGAGCCAGCCAGCACCTTAAACTGATCGCATCTGGTATAGAGTCGTTAAACGTCAAATAGAAACTATCAAGCCTAGGCAGAATCATTTGCATTGTCTCTAAATGTTAAGACATTTCGTATTGGTTAATAATTCATTTATTTTTTTATTTTTTTTTGAATCAGTTAGAACTTGGCATCTACAATTTGAATAGGCCCAACCAGGAGCCGATTGGGGTTCGGTATTGTCGATTGTGGGTGGGGGGAGGTGGACTTGCCTCTTGTCTAATTGGCATGCGTAAGGCGGCCAATTTGGAGTCGCCACCACCATCGAAGTCCGAGTTGTCGTCGTTGTCGACGCCTGTCAGCCCAGGAATTTTGTGCGCCCAAATTGGCAGCTATTGTTTGCTGCCGCTGCTGCTGCTGCTGCTTCTAGTGACCTACTTTGGCGCCAAGGCAGAGGCGCTTTTGGCTAAAATCCAAAAACAGTCAGAGAACGAGACAGGCGAACAACGTTCAGCAAATTGCAGTTGAATGCGCTCCCGGCGGCTCCCTACCCTGCTCCCTCCCGTCCGTCTGTCCTTGGCGTGGACTTTGTTCAGGCCTTTTCCATGGCCTGGGCCTGGCCATGCGTCTGGCCTGTCCCGGCCTGGCGTATTTTTATTGTTTCTCGGCTCGGGCTTGTTCCCCTGATTTTGATGCATCGCTGACAAATTATAATACGTATACGAAGAATATGCAACAGACAGGAGCGCATCGGAAAGGGGCAGACAACATAATCCCCCAAAAATCACCCTACAGTGATATATAACACTCATTCAAATCGAAGAATTAAAGAATGCGCTTAAAATATGTACCATAAACTGTTTGAGACTGGGTAAAAGAAATCGTTAATAAAATGAATATATATTTTGTATTATGAATTGTCAGAGGCGAGTCAAAGGACCAAGTCCCTTCATCAGGCAACGCCTCTGTTTATTGGCTTACACCATACATACATAAATACATGTATGGATGTACATACATGTATGTATGCATTTATGTATATTTCCCACCCGCATCCCCTCAGCCCAATGGCCACACACTTGCTCAAAATCGACTTGCAACTTGTAGTCGTATTAAATTGAAATTGTTCAGTCTGTTCTGTTTTTGTTCCCTTAAATTTATTTCCTTTTTTGGCAGAACTGATAATTGATTGATTTATTGTTTTATTGTTTGCAAAATAAGTCATCTCACTGCCAAGGAGATGAGAACTTAGCGCTATGGCGCTCCATAAAATCCACATTAAATAAAGATCAACGCAAAAACCACAAAACAAAAAGAGAAACGGATAAAAAAACTCACAAGTTACAATTTTGGCTTTTAACTTGTTGCCGGCAATATAGGGAACAAAAGGATGGCAACAAAAAAAGGGTCAGAAAATAAGAGCTGATTGCGACTGACAGCCAAAAGTCAGAGAAAAACTGAAACCTTGCTTATCAGCAGGTTGCTTAAAACAGAGAGGAAGATTTCATGACAGTCAGACGTAAAAACCCAGTATCAACGCCTAAACCAACTAAAAACGCAATTTAATTTGAATTGTATATTTTTTTTGTTTACTTTCTCTTTGAATGTTCCATCAGTGCATGAATTCGTTTGCAGAATATTTGGTTGCCATTTGGTCACCAAATTTGATCCATTGCCATGGGGGGGGGGGGGGGGGGGGAATATCACTGATTTGATGTGAAATTTATGTTTGAAATCCGAAAACCATTTGACACACTTCCCTTGCTCATCTAACCATACCGAGAGTATACCGTTAATTGTGGGCAAACAACTTGAATTCGTTGCATCCTCCGATTGGACGGATGGTGGGGGGGGCTAAGTAAATGAGCGTCCGGACGGGCAAAACCCATCAGATACGCACTCTGGCAGCAATTTTGCATGGGCCGGAGCAACAGTTAAATGCATTTAGCGATTGATTAGCCAACCAGCGAAGCTGCCGCATAAACAAATAATTGCACAAAAATGCAAACAATGTTGCAGTATGCGTGACCCCTCATCCCCATTGCTCCACAATTCACAATCAATCGTTGAAAATCAATTTTGTGTCGAGCGACTGATGGCTCATGGCCGGAACCGAGCTCACAATCATGCAAATGTGTCGCCAAATGAGATGCGGCGGATGTGGATAGCTGGCCGTGCTGGCCGTGTTATACGTTACAAAGTAAATCAATGACAATTTTATATAATGCAGAGCTAAATGTTTCTATTGCGTTTGCTGTGGCTCGCGACTTAATTTGCAGATAATTTCTGGCTAATTTCTAGATAATTTATAGCCAATTTCCAGCTAGCAGCTAGCAGCCAGCACTCCAGACCCTAAGCAGCACTCCCAGCCTCTCTTTTATTATGCGGAAACGGAAGTCGGGAAAGAAAAGACACTGAGATACTGTGTTGTAAGAAAATACGTTATAAAAACATTCATTTATAATTATCGAACAACTGTCAGCTGCTGCTCATGCAAATGAATGAGGGCCAGAGAAAGGTGGGGCTGTGCAGTCGCCATTCCCGTACTTTTCCCCCCATTCCCTCATCTCATCTCAGCGCAGCTCCAGCTTCCAGTATTAGTTTATTTTGTTGTTGCTTATTCTGTTTGCTTGGTGCGTAAACAAGTATTTTAATAACTCAATCAAAATAAATTAAGAAACATCAGCCGCTGCCACAGCCGCAGCCGAATGCAGCAAGAACATGCAAAGGGGCAAGTAAGGGGCACGCACAGCGATAACGAGTGAGAGGGATGGAGAATGAGGAGACAACTGTTGAGGAGTCGAGTTTAGTGCCAAGAGGAGCGCACTTCACCTGACTGACTGTCAAACGCATGCCAACAACAGTTTAGTGGCAACAATTAGCCACACATTTCGCCAAAGCGCCAGACAGCACACAAAAAGGAGATAGAGAGACAACCACAGAGAGAGAGAGAGAGAGAGAGACACTGGGTGTACCATTAGACATGCGATTCACTTAGCCAGCATCCAGCTGCGTACAAAGTTCTCTGTGTGGTTCAAAATTCAGGTTCGGTTTCAGGTCGAGTACGACCTGAGAATACACTGGTGAAAACCCAAAAGCAAAACCAAAAGCAACTAAAGGCACAACAAAACAAGGAATGGAAGGCGCCCAATTACACACACAAAATAAACTCCTTTCAAGGCCTTGCTAAACATATACCAATCATGAGCAGGAAATTTCTTGTAGGGCTCACTTTTCTCTCAGTGACGCAGGGGCCTTACCTTACCTGACAGACAGTCTGGCTGTGTCTCATCGTCTGTCTCTGTGTCTCTGTGTCTCTGTCTCCGTCTATGTGTTGCTGTCTCTGTGGCTGAAATTGTTCTTAATCAAGCATTAATTTGCTGGCCAACAACAGCGATAGAAACGGCTAAGTGAATATATGTTGGGATGCGGAATAAAATGGAACGGATCGGCTTGGATTGGATTGGATTGGATTGAATCGGATTAGCTGGGCTGGTTCTGGGGGAATTGTTTTAGATGATTTTAGATGCAGCTGAGAGAGAGCTGGTTGGATGGATATCTGTGTGAAGGCGGATTAAGTGGTTTTTGATCCTTTTAGATATCCGCTGTTCCAGCCACAGTCTAACGACTCTTCTAATGAAATATCTTTAAATAATTTTTCACAAGTCTCTGTTGCTCCCTCCCTCTGTCACTCTCTCTCTCTCTCTCTCTCTGTGAAAGGAGTTCAATAACCTAAACTGATAGACACGTTCTTTAAAGAGATATAAAACAAACCTGATAACAATGAAATCAAAATTTTGTATGCAATGACATATATGTATGTATGTTGTTGTTGTTCCCCGGACTGGTTCATCTTCTTGATTGTTGATTATATTTTCAAAGCAGATCGCGACACAGGGACAGAAAGACAGAGAGAGAGATGGACAGATGCCACTTTAAGCTAGACAAAAATTCTATCGGTAAAATATAATAAAAATTTATGACAAGCCATTGTTCACTTTTATTGTTATTATTTCGTTGTTTCTATTTATGCGTATCGCTGAAACGCCACCTCTCTCTCTCTCTCTCTCTATCTATCTCTCTCTCTCTCTCCCTCTATCTCTCTCTTTTGTCTCTCCTTATACATTCTCCCAGTTTATCTCTCCTGCATCGCAATCTCTATTCTGACTATACTGCTTATAGACAAAACAAAATTTCAGGACTATTGTTTAACAACCGAAATCAATATACAAAAGACGCTGCTGCCGAGAAGCAAATTTTTCTTAAAGATTTTCAACAATTAAAACCGTTAACAAAATAGCCAAAAAATGCATAATGCACAGACCGAGTGAGAGAGAGAGCGCGCGAAAGTTGAGGGAGTCAGGAATTAACATTTTTCGGAAAATATTTGGATCGAGAGAAAAAACCTTTCCCATGCCCATGGCCAGGCTTCCCCTTGCTCGCCACCTTGCGGAAGTTCTATGCCGATCTTTACACTATTTTCGTGGATAATTGTGTTGCCTTCTGGTCCGATTCCTCCTAGTTATCATCTCTCTTGAATGTTCTGTCCCATTAATTTTGCATAATTCTGAAATGCCATCAAAATGCTTTAATTTATTTATCGCCGCTTTGGACAAAACAGAACCCATAGACCATCATCAGCGTCGGCATCATCCATGTGGCCACATTCACATTATTCACATCGTTGTGAGGATGCTGCTGATCAAAGCGTTGACAATCTCTTTTTTGTATACCCGGTACTCGAAGAGTAAATAGGGCTTATTGTATTTGTGCACAAAGTGGATGTATGTAACGCAGAGAAGGAAACAATTTCCGACCCCACAAAGTATAGATATTTTTGATCAGCATCAATAGCCGCGTCGATTGAGCCATGTCTGTCTGTCCGTCCGTCCGTCTTGTTGAGCGCCTGGATCTCAGAGACCATAAAAGCTAGAGACACCAAATTTTACATCCAGACTTCTGTATGCTCACACTGTTACAAGTGTACTTTAAAAATGAGCCACGCCCCCTTCCGCCCTCGCAAAAAGCCGAAAACGTCCCAAATCAACAATTTTGAAGATAAAAGAAAACTAAAAACGCCATTCCGTAGGGAATGACCATATCTATCAGATCGCAGATCCGATTGGATCAGTACATAGCCAGAATGAAGAAATTGGCAAACCCACCCTGTCCCGCAGCTTATATTTGTTTTTTTCACATTCTCTCATTCACACTCTGTTTCTGCAGTGTGCGACCTCTGCCTCTGCCGTGACTCTGCAGTGTGTGGCTCTAAAGTGTTGTAGATGTAGATGAAAGATGAAGAAAAAATTTAAAATTTGACAAAACACCGCTAAGGTACAGATGTAGTACTGAGTAGCGGGTATAAAAGTTGTGACGCGTAAGTAGCGTCTCTCACTTCCCTTCTCGTTTTGAATATATTTATGTGTGTTTGTGTTTTTTTTTCAGTCGTTTAGGTTTCTTTTGAATTGATTTTGGTTTTGTTTTTTTTTTTTTTGCGCTGCCTTAGTGTGAAGTGAGAAGTTTTATCAATTCAAAAAGACACCTGGCGACCTGCAGAGCGAAGATAAACAAATTCAAAATAGTTTGGACATATTTATCAAGAGACGCGAATCAAAGCGAAAGGTTTAGCCACAGCGATAACAATCAAAAATGAAAAGAACTCCTCAACATCATCATCGTCTCTATGGTCGTTATGCAGCCACGATCTGTTGTCTGAAATATATTAAAAGTGTTCCGCATCTAACACAAAAGGCTGTTTGAAAGATTAAGCGTGGTATTGGCCTGAGAAATTATTTTTTACGCCATTTTTTAAGTCCTTAAAAGAATCGAAGAATCTACACAAAAAACAGGCGACTAAAACAATTATTTTTGTTCATTTAAATCGCCAGAATTTACAGCAAAAATCACATCAAAAGTTTGATTTAAATGCGAGCTACCATACATTCAAACGTTGTACTTTTATTTCAGTGTCAATCATTTTACTTTTTCAGAGCTTAACATAGAAAGTGATAAATTAACATTGGAAACTCCGCTTAAAAACTCTATACTTTAGTCTTTCTAATCTCTTACGTATTCGACTTTAGTAATGCAAGAAATACGCCAGTTACATATATGAAAGAGTCTTTTCCAGATCCTAAAGATTCCTCAAAATATGATCAAAATGCTTCCCATTCGATTCCCGTGCGAGCGACTGAATCATTAACTACATTATTAACATTTAGCTTAAATTTATTGGCTATTGGCTAAAGTGCGAGAGCCAAAGCAGTCCAAAGATCGTGAGAAGTTGACGAGCGATCAATGATCTGATCCAATTTAGAGTTACGAGTGCAACTCTCTATAAATAATAATAATAAATAGGGAAATTGAAAGAAACATCTCTATGGCATCCATCTATCGTTGCGCATTGCATAAATGCTTTTTGAGTTTCTTCAACAAAACCCGAGATTTTCATGGAACTTGAGAATATCGAATGGTTGTTTGATTAAACTGTTGAACACCCAACCTCCCTCCCTCCCTCCCTCCCTCCACTGCCCGACTTGGAAAAGGTGTGAAATATTATACCCTTTTCTTCTCCTGCTCACTGTTTGCGGGGAAATGTTTTGATTTCAAACAAAACAAACGCCACAGGAGTCGGGTGAGGCCTTTCAAAAATATTCAAATTATTTTGAAATACGAGAGTGTATTTATTAGCGATTAGGAAATGGTGGACGGATAGATACGTTCCACCACAGAGATTAGAAAAGTCTTCCTCTTGCTCGTCTTCGTCTTCTTTTTCTTTTCAAATTTACTGTGAACTTATGCAAATCGAACTTTTGGAAAGTGTCAAAAAGGTGGGAACGGGGCAAGAGAGATGGGCAAAGATGGGCAGGAGGAGAATGAGGAGAATAACTTCTGGAGGCCTTAAAATAGGTGTCTCGGCTTTTTAAAAACTGATATCTTTATCGACTACTAACCAAAACTGACTCCAACTCCAACATCAACTCCAACTCTTGTTAGCAACATTCTCAAATTTATTTAGGCAGCAAAAGGTGTGAAAAAAAGACATCTTGGTATCTTGGAGCTTGGCGCACGCTAAAGATCAACACTTCAGTTCGTGTGGGTTAGACCCCAGAGAGTTCTCGGGTCATTCTTTGGGTGAGAGACAAGTCAATTGAAATGCAAATGCTGCCGAGCGAAGAAATATTTAAATACAAAATGACAAATCGTTGAATTATGAATCGAATTCTGAATGTCGTTGTCCCAGACTCTGTTACACACGATGACGAATTTATCAAAGGAAGGAAGAACAAACGAACTGAACGCAGCCTGCAACATTTTTTCTTAATACGTAGATACATGTACAAATAGAAAATGTTCTTCCCCAAAAAATATACGTAGAAAGGTATTGTACATATTTTACAGATATTTATGCGGTAAAAATAATCCAAATATTTATTTACATTTTACACTTCTTTATTTTTATTTATAATTAAAATTGATTTGTTGTTCACCCTTTCACCCTTTCGTACTCGTAATTCATTCACAAACCCATTCTATCAATCGCATTAAAAGGTATGCCGTATACCATTTCGATTTCTTCACATTCCATGCAATATATATTTATGCAGATGCTGATTTAGAGATCAGAAGTAGCCCAAGCATCGTCTGGCAGCTTTGTTCGATATGAATTAATATGTTTTTTGTGTTAAATATACAACGAAAGCGTCTAATCGAATGCTTTTGGTTCTTTGTTCTATTTAACAGAAATTTATTGGGCCATAGATAAAGAGAGAGGAGAGATGGAGTAGAAAGGAACATGTACCTAAATTTTCCTGTGTATAGAACTGATAATATATGAGGACAAAAACGCAGCTGCGTGGATTCGAACATAAAGTTGCAACTTTTGATGTTGCCTTTGCCTCTGCTGTTGCTGTTGCTGCTGCTGCCGCTGTTGCAGCTCCATGGATGGCACGACAGCATGGCTGGGACATGCCAGCCAAGTCGAACGAGGCACGTTGCCGGCCAACGAGAGGCATTCAGTTGAACGCAGAGCTTGCAGAGACGAAGATTCAGTCAGTCAGTCCAGTCCAGTCAGTCAGCAGCCGTGCGGCAAATGAAAATATTTATAAACAGAATCGCATATTGATTCGCCGTCTAACGGGAAATGTACTCTATGCAAACATCGACGATGATCATAATATGATGTGGATGGAGAGTCTTCCTCTGCTTCACTCTGAATATGCTCCTGACTTCGGTTAGCTAGTGGCCTTAGCCTTAGCCTTTCGTTTCTATGTAATGTTTAATTCGAACTTTAGAGGGTCGACAGGAGCAGCAGCTGCTGCACTCTATTTAAAAACTGAGGCAACAGTTGGAACAGCAAGTTTTTGTACTTAATTATTTGGCTGCTTGTCAAATATGTTTTGATGTCCTTTCTAAATATATTTCCAGATCTATTTCATTGATTCTTCCATGAATTGGTGCCGATCAAAGCGCAATTTTTCGGATCCCCCCTCCGCCTTTAAGTGTATTCCTGTGTCTGTTCCTAATTCTAGTTGTTACTTTTTGTTGCTGTTGTCATGCCTGTTGTTGCCTGATAATCTATCGTCGTCTATCAGCATGCATCATGCTGCAAATGTTGCAACTGTTTGGTGGAAAATGTTGCAAATGGCTTTCTGTGTTCGTGTTTGTGGTTGCCGCTGTGCGTTATAGTTCTGTCTCTCTCTCTCTGTCTCTCTATGTTCTCTCTGTTTGAAACCAACACCCCCCCCCCCCCCCCCCCCCTCGCATGTCCTTTCCTTTTTGGGGCCTATGCAGCAGTCGCACCAGCCGCCGCCCCCCCACCACCCCCACTTCCTCCCTCGACACGATAACGA
>NW_022995758.1:76601-153376 GCF_900245975.1 Drosophila guanche | reverse complement strand
TCATTCACTTTTAGCCAAAGCATAATAACAATATTTCAACTAGTCGCAGTTGCCTGGCACGCGATCCATCTTGGCTGGCAACCACGGTGATCAGGTGGGGTTTTGCTTTGCTGGCGCACTGCCTGTGGTATGGGGCATGAGGGCATGGGGCAGTGGCAGTGGCAGTGGCGAGAAGCGGTCAATGGCGCATAGAATTTCGATTTAATCGCGTTCGTTGCTGTATGCTGTTTGCTGCCTTATGCTCCTGTTACCTGCTGCCTCTGTTGATCTGATCTAAGTTGCATTTAATAATCGTCGTCTGCTGCTGCAGTCTCAACAAGTTTGCGCTGCCACAGCAACAACAGGCAAAACAGGCTAAGAAGCAGCAGCAGCAGTTGCAGTTACAGCAAAGATGCCTGTAGATGTTGCAGTTTCTGCTGCTCTTGCTGCTGCTGCTGTCAACGTCAAAGTCAAGGCATTTGTTGCTGCTGCTGTTGCTGTTGCTGTTGCTGTTGCGCCTACATTCATATTTCAGCAATTAAAAATCTAATTGACAAATACTTGAAAGACAACGTGAAGGCAGCCGTGGCAAGAGACGTCTTTGAGTTTGAGTTCGCGTTGCATTTGCAGTTGCAGCTGCTCCACATGCCACATTCTCCTGCCAGCAACGGACCCAAAAGAGTCGAAGATGCAACAGCAGCATCATTGGCAGAACTCTCAACAAGTTTTAATAACTTCATCCAGTTAAAAGTAATGCATGGCTGACTGACGATACCCTTTATAGAGTGTCGTCCAGTTCAGAGAGTACAATTTCTTGAAATGAATTGCCAGACAAAGAAGAAAATGTATCTGAAAGTGTATCTACAGCCTCGGCATTCGCCTCTAGTTGCTTTGGTACTTGACATTAGCTTATTACTCGTAGATTATTATGCAGCGTTGTCACTCTGCCCCTCTTTGGGGCAGTGTGGGGAGGCAGATGTGGCAGGCAGTTGTGGAAGGTGGCTCTTGCTACAGTGTGGAGGGCCAGGCTTAACGGCCTGCTGACTGTCTTGATTGACCATATATACCGCGGACTTTGATGGGGAGTGTGTGGGGGGTGGATAACCACAAGAGCAAGACGAACGCGGGTCAGCACGTGGCTGGGTCCGATTTATAGTCAGGGAGAGGGAAACTATTCAGACTGCGACTCGAGTGCACATTAATTATGCTGGAAAAAAGGCAGCAACATAAACCACAAACAAAAACTTGTCATTAGGCCACGGGGAAGTGCTTCAAGTTGGTCAAGAAAGTTGTTGGAGTTGGATTCTCTGGGGTACACAAAACCAGCACCCCGTTCCCCCTCGCTGGAATTCGAAGAAGAGTCAACAACTTAATTAAAGCACCCATGAAAATGCGCCATCAAAACACACAAAGCACAGAGAAAAAAATAAAAATACATCCATAATGGAACAGTCGACAGAGGCACAACGTTTGTCGGTTTCCCTCAGACAGAAATATTTGACGTGCCCAAATTCAATAACATTGTTGACTTCAGACTGGTGTTTTTTCTCTCAGTGTACACACTCTCCTGCCTTGTGGGCACTCTAAATTAACTCTATATTTTGGGGCTAAGAACTAAGGACGATGGGCTGATTATGGCAGTCGCTGAGCCATGTAATGCTTCGCCCAAAAGAATTTCCATAATGTAATTTAATTTTTTTAAATGCTCCGGAGAGGGGGGAATGGGGAGATGCAAAGATGCACAGATACATACGTGAGCTCGTTAGGGCAATGATTTTTGTACGGGGATAAAATGCAGCAAAAACTGAGATGTGAAAGTGAAAGTGTGTCAAGGACACACGAGCTGCAAGGGTCTGTCCGATAAGGTTGTCGTCCTTGACAACAGCTCCCACTCCCTCTCTTAGTATTTCTCTGTGTGTTTTGCTCTATTGTCCTACCTGTCAATGCATGGGGTTTACCTGCCACAAAGGGATGCTCCATGGCATTCCCTTTTCTATTCTATTTCGGATCCTTGCCATAAAAATGGCGTGAGTATTCCCCTGATTGTCCTTTTGCCCTTGTGTTTGTGTTGTGTTCTTATCGTGAGAAATTCTCGCTGACAGGATGTTTTGTTAAGTGCCTCTTCCATATGCAATTTTTCCCAGTTCTCAGTTCTTCTTCACAGACTTCTGAAACTCTATCATCTATCACACACCAGCACTTTTTCCACATGTGTGGACACACATCTTTCGGGCTGTTTTTAGTTGCACTTATCCCCCATATCTATCTATATTCATATGCATATCCATATCCATATCCATGTGCATTTCCATTTGCATAAGAACCCGAGACGCATGTAACCGTGAAAACCCCATTTTTCTTGTTCATTGACCAACAAACAACAGCAAACGAAATCGTACAACAGCGGGCAACAAGAGACGGTAAATGGTGGCCAAGATCCGGACTTAGGCTTGGACTTTTAGTTCTTTCACTTACCAAAAAAAAAAAACAAGAGAAAATAAACCCAAGCCGAGTCGCGGCTGTACTACCCACTGGCACAAGTCTGCTACTCTTTCACGTGGTACACGTCCTTTTTTACCCTCTTCTTAACTGCAATTTCCTATGATTTTGATTATGGGTCGACGGTGAGGGTATATAAAGGTATTGGCAGTCTACTCATTGGCTGCTTACAGCTACATGGCTCTCCACATAGCTTGAGTTCTGTCTAGGAGTGCCAACTGAGTTCTGTCTAGGAGTCAAGTTTTGGTCTTGGGCTCGTCTCAGTCTCTGAGCCTCAACATCTTACCTTTGCGCCTCCCTCTGTTAACTGTCGGTGTAGTCAGTCACGAGTTATGGCCAACTTGTTGTTGCTGCTGCTGTTATTGTTGTTGTTATTGTTGCTAATATTGTGTTGCTGTTTGCTGGATGTACGCGTGCTGCCGGCTCAATGACGGACAAGAAAGCAGACCGCATCTGCAGCAAGTCCATCGAAGTTTCAAACACCCTAACTCAAGAGATTTTTATGTTGTAGTTTTAGTGAGGGAACTGAAAGATGAATTCAGTATTATCTCTATGTCATTTTTTGCTAAATGAATAGCCTGAAATCTACACCAAAGTTTGTGATTCAACTGAATCAAAAAAGTTTCTCATCTTTCCATACATTTTTCCATTCTTTCGATTTCCCTGTAACGCTGCCATAGTGGCAATACTTACCCTTCGATTAAGTTACAGTATGGGCTGCCAGCAACGACAAAACGGTAATCATAGTTTAGTTGGCAAACAAACAGGTGCCCTAATGTCAATAATGTTGCTGCTGTTTGTTGCTGCTGCTGCTGCTGCTGCTGCTGTTTGTGGATGTTGCTGCTATTCGTTGTTCGCTGTTCGTCGTTTGTTGATTTTGTTTGCAAGTTTCGTTCCGATGGGTTGTCATAACATGTTGACAAATTGCCTACACATTTTGGCCACATTTCGCAGGGCTGAAGCTGTGCTGAGGCCTGTGCAAGGGGAATGCAACGTTGTCCACTGAATCATGCGCCATGATCAAATGTTGACAATGCTTTCATGTAGTCTTCTGGCTTGTGTCTTTTTGGTTACCAGAATCAAGGAATTGTGCTTCGGATTAGCTCAGGGTATTTGCCTTGCTTTGCTTTGCTTTGCTTTGCACAGAAGAGGGTTTGACCATGTTGTTGTTACATTGTTTCTGTTCCAGCATTTAGCTTCTGTTTGTGATTCGATTTCTGTTGCCTTTTTCCATTTCTTCTTAGTTCTGTTTAGTAATTTTTTTCTGTTTTTTGGTTTGTGTTGTCAAGAAATCGTGATTTCTGTGTGATCGTGATTTGTTGATTTGTGTGACTGTCATTATTGCTGTGGTTCTTGGTGGCTATTTCTGGCTTTTTTTTCTTTTGTGCTTCCGTCGGATGCGACTGTTGCTGCTGCTGCTGCTGCTGTTGCCGTCTCTGCCTCTGCTTTCTGCTCCTGTTCTAGCAAATCATTTTTGTTAATTGTCCGATCTTCAATCTTTTCTTATACTCTTAAATCCCACTTGCCACACAGACGCTGGAAAAATAATCTAAGACACACGCCCTCTGATCCGCAGTCTCTCTCCAAAAGACGCAGTTCCCACCAAAAAGACAATACAAATCGGATTAAGCAAATATTTGCAACAATGTTGATGCACACACAAAATATGAGCAAAAGTATTGAGTTTCATATTTTGCAGCATGCGAGAGAAACGATTGGAAACAGCACCTGTAGAGGGTTCCCACGAATTCGTGAGACAAGGGTGCAGCGCCAAACAAAATGCGAATCAAATTATCTTGATCGATAGGCGAGAGAAAGATAACGAGAAAGAGAACTGGAACTTGAGCAGCAGCAGCAGCAGCGGCAGCCACATTCTAGTATTCCATCCCCCACGAATGCACTCGGAAACGGGAAGTGGCGCAGGTAGATTCGATTCCATTCCATCATTCCCCTCCCCTCCGCTCCGACTGTCTACGCTTACCCCCTCTACCTGTCACAGAAATGAGAATTCAAACACGTAGATCCGACAGAAGTTTTTGTTGTTGTTGAGGGTGCGTCAAAGGGTTTTCTGGAACTATGGGAAACGGAGGCTTGGGATCCTTATTTAATGCGGCTCCTTTTGGGCTAGAAAAGTGCTTAGATTTCGGGTTTATTCACGGGTATAACTTCCGCCAAAAGCAGAGCAGTCTGATTGAAGAACGAGAACGAGAGAAAAAAGGGGGAGATCGATGCGAAGCGGAAGTCCTGAAGAAGCAAATGTCTAGGCTGCCAGGTATTTGATCATCAAATAATTATTAATTCTCATGCAAAATTTCCCAAAAAGAATGCGAAATTAAAGTTGGGGCGAATGATGATCAGATCAAATGGATTAATGAACACTGAATCACCCTGCTATGCTCAGACAGTCAATAAAACCCGATACAGAACAAAAGAAGGGGGGTGAGGGGGATTTTGGAATCCAATTTGTGGCTATCGTTGAGTCTCCGTTGTAGGGCGACCTTGTCGTGCCTCGCCTGATTGTAGCAAACATCAAAACCTACATTTCCCCATTTCTTCTCTCAATTAAAAATTCATAAAAATCAATTTTAACAATGGCCAAGACAGGTCTGTGGCTGTGTGCTGAGTTTGAATTGCATTCATTAAAATCCAATAAAACGAAATGAAAATAAACCCATTGGCTTTCTATAGGAAATCCTAATTGGGCAACGAAAACCAATAGGCAAAAGACAATTAAATATCGGAAAGCAAACAAAAGGCCGCAAAATGAAAAGAATCGAGAAACGTGTTTCGATCTCAAACAGTGAAAAGAAAATAAAATACATCACACAAAAACCACACACAATAATATAAATAAATAAATATACACACAAACACTAACACATATTAAGGGTTCTTCTTCCACTAACAAATGCAACATTCAACAAAGAGTATATACAGTGCGTCACAAAAGTGTACAGCTAGGGGGATAGATGGAGAGACGCTCAGAGAAGAAAGAAAGCTAAGAAAGGTGGAACTCTCGGCATTGGAATTTATTAATAATATTGTTACATATGTTACATATACATATATTCTCGTTTTTCTTTTGCATTTAAAAATCAAACCCTGTTGAAGGTTTATTTTTAAAAATTATCCAAAAATTAAAATAAAGTAATTAAGTGAAGGAAACTGAACCAATCCAACGATCCATTTACTTCTGAAAATATTCCCCTATTATTTAATTTTAATATTTTATCATCAATATACATTTAGTTCACAATTTTAACCGATAAATGGATTTTTGTTGATTACTTTCATTAATTCATGAACCCATCTGCGGAAAGTTATCCCCCGAGTTATTCCCTTTCCGTTCCCTACATTTTCAAAACTTGGCTTTAAAGTGCCGAAACGCACTGTGGACAAAAAAAACTTGTTGAGAACTAGAAAGCCGTAAAATAGATAAATCCAAGTTATCAATTTACATTTTTGTTTTTTTTTATCATTTTATTTGCATTCAGTTCACTTTAGGTTTCTTTCATTGGAAAACAACGAACAACTTTTCGTTCTTCAGCGGGATTGATTCAAATGGAAATTGGATGAAAATTTGTGGGGCGGGGTGGGTTGGTGTGGGGGAAATGAGCAAGCCATCAAGCATAGACAATGGCTTCTTGCGACTGTGTGCCAAATCGAATGAATTCCATTCAATTCAATTAACTCAAACCAAATGGGATGGTACTAAATGATTTATATATTTTTGCCAAATTTTTCCAGGCCCAGCGAGAGGTCTGTGGCGAAAGCAGGCCTGAAGAACAGACAACTGAAAATTGGGAAATGGAAAATACGAGAGGGAAAATTAATGGGCAAGTGGCGTTCGTTGGCAATGAATGGAGATTCGTTTCAACAAATGTCCAACCTAAGAAATAGAAGAACCTCAATTAGCCTGAGAACAATTCGATAGGCAAACGAGCGAACCAGACTCTGTAGCGGTACAGATGGCTTTTGGCCTGCCGGCTTAGCATATGGCCACAAATATATGATAAATCAATTGCGATCATTGGCCAACCCTCAGGCCTCTATTTGCATCATCAGCATTCAGTTCTTTTTTTGGGGGCGCACGTGTCCAACGAATATTAAATGCTCTCCCAAGTAATCTATTAAATAAAGTTGGTTAGGGCTCAAATTATTTTTTAGCTTTCCATTAAATCTAGAAAAAGTAGTAGCCCATCAGAATATATTCTAGCTGTCAATCGAGTTTTGATCACAAAATAATCATTGGAAATAAGTGAGCGTAAAATATTATCCCAAGCTAAAATGATTCCCAATCCCAAGTTATGTATTACATTGCGCTGAACACTGATTTTCCTGAATTCGAGGGGCTCAACGCCACTCAAAGCCTAGGAGTCCCATACATATTGGAGCTTTAACAGTTCACACTCATACTGGTAGCCATGTAAAAATGGTAAGCATAATCGGACTAAAATCTTAATTTTTACTCTTAATGATAGATATTGAACAATTCTAGTATGTTATGCAAATGGTTCTGAACGCTTTCCTGTACGAAATGTACATACATCTAATCAGACATATATGCGTGGCTTTATCATTTTCTGGCATATTTTTATAGACCTTTTGTGCATCAGTATACCCTCAGTATCAAGAACGAAACAACTTTTACATTAGTCGATCGGCGATCTTGCTCCGTCACAGTGGTGGAGGAATGGGGGAAAAAGAAGCACATATTTAATGGCAAATACGACAGTTATTACAGTCGATGCAGAGAATGCAATCAATTAATTGACAAACAGCGATGATCGAGCCCAAGCCATGGCCGGTGATCGTTGCAGATGGCTGAAGATTGCTGAAGATGGCTGTAGATGGTCGGAGATGTGGATGTGTATTTGCCAGGCCACGACGATCAACTTTTTATTAGCCGTTCAGCAGATCGAGCACGTTGTAATTGAAAAATAAAAGAAAATGCGCGAAAATCCCAAACGCATTTGTTATGCCCTCCCCTACCCCCTAGCCCATCTCTCCCCCTTTCGAGCAGCGAGAGAAGCGTGCGAACAATTTGCTGGCCACTCGAAGCGGCCTTTCCTCCAGCAAAAAAAAACACGGAGGTGTAGCGGTGAATAAGTGGTGCGGGAGAGGGGGGTTGTGTATTGAATTTGCATTCGTAATTTGTCTGCGTGCGGCGACTGAGATCCCGAAATGAAATACGTTCTAAGCATTTGGCGCCTGGCACCGTGGACACGTACACATGGCCACACGGACACATCGCCACCTGAGTTTTGGACACTCTAGCATGCGTGTAGAGTGTCTCCCCCCTTACTGCGACTGCGACTGCTTGTCTGATTAAATTTCCTTATTAAATAACGGTCAGCATCGATGGTTGCAAAAATGGGAACTCTCTCATGGCTCTCTCTTGCAGATCATACACAGATTCATACACAGACCAGTACGAGTACGTCATGGATACTTCAGTTTAGCCACAGATCATCTATGGCAGTAAATATTCCTTTGAAAGTGATCGATGGCCCATGGAATTGCCATCAGTCATAGCCAAATGGGAGATGCAAATCTCTAGAAAATATTCCTCAATATACAACTGAGGATGCCCATTAAATTCTATTCGCAAATACCATTATTAAATTTGAAAATGAAGCAAACATTTCCAGTGAAACTTGTATAAATACAATTCTTACCTTATATACCCTGCATGAAATATCTTAAGAGATAAATATTAATTTCAAGACATCCCAAAGACGACTGATGCACAGGTAGTACAGTCTTCAAAGTAGTCACGATTGTTGGCATCAACTTACTTTGTGTTTACATTCAAAATTAATTGAAAATTCAAGTCCTGTTTTTTTCGGCGTACTGTGTCTCATCTATTATGGCATTTATAAATTCATAATGACACTGGAAGTCGCACCCAGAAACGATGCACAGAACCAAGTTCAAAACCAAGCCCAAAACCAAGCACCCCCAGCGCAAAGGTTTGATATAATTAATTGACCCTCTTCCACATATATTTAATAGCACTTTAAATTTTCGCAGACTGTGTGCAGGTATTCATGTCTAACGCGATTGAGGACGACATCATGGAAAGCTGGAACTTTAGCAGAACGTTGGAAATTTTAGAGCTTTATATTGCCTAAACATTCTTAAAGAATGGTTAAATTTTAAAACTTTTGTCATGGCTAAAAGAGTACTTGAATGTGGTTTTTAAAATGTTGTAAGAGAATACCTGGAATATCTGGAAGCTGTGGTCCAGATATTTCCATAGCAAAGTTTATTATTTATTTCAATGCGAGATACCAAATGGAGAATCTGTCAACTCTCACTGTCATTGCCTAATCTTCAAGTGTAAATTCTATGATCTCATCCTAAGCATAGAAGGAGACAATTCAATCAAAAGCAGGCGCCGCGCCTCCGACAATTTGCATGGCAAGTGTCCAGCCACAAAGTTGTTTGGGTTTGGCTTTGGCTTTGAATTTGGCAGTGTGGAGTGGGGGGTGGTGGGTGGGGAGTGGGGAGGGACAGTGCAAGCAATCAAGGCAGTCGTCAGGCACATCAAAAGCTTGCATCGATCACGAAGCCACTTCGTTCCTTCGTTCATTCGTTTTTCGTTTTTTGTGTAGTTGGTCCAGTGCCAATGGCTTGGAGGAGTCGGTCGTCACCAAGTGGCCATCCCCCTGTCACTGCCATTCGACCACCCGCCCAAGTGCCATGTGTCAGTCTGTGTATTTTTGTGTGTCTGTGTGGGTAACAGTAATTTGGTGTTTTACTTGTTCTTGCGCGCCAGCAATCACACCTATGGGAATGTTTCTTACACATGTCCCGTGGCCAAGGCGACAGCGACATCGTCTGCGACCAATGATGATGATCATGATCATGATCACGATGAAGTTGCAGTTAGAGTTGAAGAGTTGGTGTACGAATCGGAGAAGTAGCTGAAGACTTTAGCTGAATTCCAGCATGCACTTTGGACAACATATTAGAGGCCTACACTCCACTGCACCTCCATTGCACCTCGATCTCCTTCTGTTGCATCGCGGGCATCGGGCATTTGGCGTCGGCTTGTGGCAGTTGCATCATTAAAAATTGATCAGTTGATTGGAAATTATAATTGTTTGCCTTGTACGCTTTAGCAGCGCTATGATTTTTACAAGTCCAACCGACTGGACTGCTGGCTAGCTCTCTCTCTCTCTCTCTTTCTCTATGCAATCCACAAACCAACAGCCACAACTATCCACATCCTCCTTGGGCTCGGCCCAGGCAATTCTACGCGCTGTTTTATAATAACTCTCTCTCTCCCTTACCTTCCTGTTTGCCTGCAAGATTTCTATGGTGTTGTTTCTATTTCTATTTCTTATGGTCACATTTAATAACCGACTGCCCCGACTGACCGACTGCCTCTGAATGGGTAACTGGCTGACTGGCTCATGGACTGGCCCGTGGTCACATCCACTGATGCTCTCATGGTTCTGATGCCTAATGGGTGCACTGACTGATCCTTCCCCTCGGCCCAGTCCATCTGTGGTCCAGCCCGTCTAGAGTGTCCACATCAGTTTCACGTCGCTTTCTTTTGCTTTGCTTTTGATCGTCATCTCTGTGCGCAGTAATGGGTGTCCAAAGAGTTTATTGGGTCTAGCTGGATGTATGTAATGGAAATAATAAATGGAAATTGCGTTTAAGATTTTTGTGTATTATTAGCATATATTTTAAGCGTATATTAATTAATTGTTATTTTACCCAAACTGATGCAAATGTTTCTATGTGCCATTTTATGGCCTGGACTCTTCATAACTCAAAAGATTTTCAACAAATTTTCTACAAAAACTCCCCGCAGCTTAGAATCCAAACCGCGGTAACAGCTGCGTCCATTAGTTGTCACTCGTAATGGGTATTTTTTTTTTATTCGCTCGCTTTTCCACTTCGTTCCAGATGCGGAAATAAATGCACTTGAATTCTTCAACTTGTTACATAAATCGTAATTTTCTATAGACTTGTTCTATATCTAATGTGTATTGCATTATTCGCTACTCGTTTTCCTCATCCTTTATTTTTGTTTTTGTTTTATTATTACTTTATGATCTTCTATCGGGCTCGGTCGTGAGTATTCTGCCTGCTGCCTGCCTCTTCCGTGCCCTCTTTGGCAGCTTCTGTGGCTGCTTTGGCTACTGCTGGGGCCAAGATTTGACCGCCTAGAGACGGGGCCAAGTCGGAATATATGAATGTCAGAATTTCTGCCTCTCTCTCTCTCTCTCTCGCGCACTTGAACTTCCTGCATGACCAGGGCACAGATCGCGAGAGCCAGGGACGGTGGCTGGGAACCAGGCGGCAGCGGCAGAATCTCATGTGAACTTTTATGGCCATCATCGGTCATCGCTCGTCTTGGATGTGATTAGGCATCTTAGTGGTACAGTTCTCTGCTCTCCCAGTTCCCATTTCTCAGTTCCCACTTCCCAGTTCCCACTTCCCAGCTCTTTTCTTTTTATTTCCCCTGCTTCAGTCATTCCATTTTTGCACTAATGAAATGGAAATAAAACTGAATGAAATACCAAATATTGTCCGATGAAGGGATTTCCTTCTTCTTGGAAAATACTTAAACTATCCTACGATTGCGCATAATCCGAACTTTAATATTCTATGTTTTCAAATACTCTGCCTGTTATACCTAGAGCTACATGAATATGTTCGAGTATATAGCAGAATCACACAAATAAGATCGACTTTGTTCCTGGGTTGGTGCTAAGTTTTTGACAGAGAGAGACTTCACCTATCTCAGCTTGCTCTCAAAATTTATTTTACTCTAATGCTATATTTAAATTTAAAGAAATTACTGGATCTATATCTATGTATGTATATATTCTCATGATTTTTAAAAATATTTTACCTATTTATTCCTTATTAAATGTTTATTACATCTTTAGGTAAACCTTCACAAAAATCTATTACGTATCTACAAGTTGCTAGGCAGCTACCCAAGTATTGAGTATTCATCACATGTGCAAATCACTGCACATACAAACATATGTAAGTGAACGTAAAATCCTTAGCTTAAATTAATTTATTTTTTCTGGCCTGGGCTCTCGTAAATTGTCGGGCTTTGTATTACATGGCACTGAACACTGAATTTGCTAAATTCGAGGAGCTAGTGTAAAATGCAACTCAAAGCGGAGGAGTCCCACACTTGTCGGAGCTTCAACAATCTACACTCAGACTGGTGGCTACCAGAAATGTAACCGTTATTCATGTGTGATTAGTGAATTAAAAATAAGTTTATACCACAGACCACCAAGCAGCAGCGAAGTTGATGATATCTTCGTTCATCTGATGTCTCCAGAAATTGTTTTCTAAGCAGCCTGGAGGAATGTCAGCACTTGGGCTCTTGTTATAGCTTTATCCAGACTTTTTACACTCTCAATATGAATGGTTATTGTTATTTAATGGATTCAAATCGTTAACAAATTCATTTGTTTCTCAAGTGCCAGAGCTCTCTGTGGCTTTTGTTTGTTATGTTTTCTTAGGCTTTTTGTTTCCTATATTTATTCGGTTGTTTAAAACCCATTCTGACCTCATTATACCCGGTACTCGAAGAGTAATTAGGGTATATTGAATTTGTGTGTATAACGTTTGTAACGAACAGAAGGAAACGTTTTCGACCCTATAAAGTATATATATTCTTGTTCAGCATCAATAGACGAGTCCATAGAGCCATGTCTGTCTGTCCGTCCGTCCGTCTGTCCGTCTTGTTTGTCGGCTTGTTCTCAGAGACTATAAGAGCCATCAAATTTTGCACCCAGACTGCTATATGCTCACACTGAAACCAGTGTATTTCCAAAATTAGCCCCGCCCCGCGCAAAAGGGCGAAAACCTCCCAAATCTACAATTTTGAAGATAGAAGAAAACTAACGAGAAGGGACGTGTGAGACGCTTCTTACGCGTCACAGCTTTTATACCCGGCACTCAGTACTACATCTGTACTCATCTTTTTTTTTCATCTGTCATCTACATCTACAACACTTCTCACGCCAACACGCTGCTTTAGCTCGCCCCCATTCCCTAGAACCAAACACTGCAGAGTCATGGCAGAGGCAGAGGCAGCTGCCGCACACTGCAGGAAGCATTGTGTAAATGAGAGAATGTGAAAATAACACCAAAAGCTGCTGGACAGGGTGGGTTTAGCCATTGAATTTCTTCATTCTGGCTATAATAATGATCTGATCGGATCCCAATTTGGTGATCTGATAGATACGGCCATTCCCTACGGAATGGCGTTTTTAGTTGTCTTTTATCTTCAAAATTGTAGATTTGGAAGGTTTTCAACCTTTTGCGGGGGCGGAAGGGGGCGTGGCTCATTTTTGAAATACACTGGTTTCAGTGTGAGCATATAGCAGTCTGGATGCAACATTTGGTGGCTCTAGCTCTTATAGTCTCTGAGAACTAGCCGACAAACAAGACGGACAACAGACATGGCTCTATCGACTCGTCTATTGATGCTGATCAAGAATATATACACTTTATAGGGTCGGAAACGTTTCCTTCTGTGCGTTACATCCAACCGTTATTCCCCACAAATACAATATACCCTATTTACTCTTCAAGTACCGGGTATAAAAACGCCATTTAGTAGGGAATGCCCATATCTATCAGATCACCAAATTGGGATTGGATCATTGGGTCATTATTATGGCCACAATGAAGAAATTAATTTGCAGTCTCTAAACCCACATTTTTTCACATTCTCTCATTCACACTCTGCTTCGCGCAGACACGTCTCTGCCTCTGCCGCGTCTCTGCAGTGTGAGGCTCTAGGGGTGGGTGGCGAGCTAAAGGAGCGTGTTGGTGTGAGTAGTGTTGTTGATGTAGATGACAGATGAAGAAAAAATGTAAAATTTGACAAAACACCGCTAAGGTGCAGATCTAGTACTTAGTGCCGGGTATAAAAGATGTAAGACGCGTAAGAAGCGTCTCACACGTCCCTTCTCGTTTTTTGTTCGGTCATCGTATAGCACATCCCATCCCATCCCTTTAGCACAGAACGTATCGACACTCATCTTTGGCAGGCCATTTCATAGAGTCTTGCGAAATTCCACATGTTCCGGAATTCAGCATTCAATAGATGGATGGCTTGGATGGCTGGGATGCCATAGGAGCTCCTCGCTGGCTAAAAGCCTGTCAATCGGCGAGAGGAGACGCTGGGGACAAATTCCCTAAGTAGAGAGACCCAAATCTCTGGAAAGCAATTAGCAAGGCAAACCCAAAAGAAAGATCACCTCAAGACCGCTGGTTCGGGGGCACCAATTGCAATTGCCCAGACAGTGGACAGAGAGCACAGAGTGACAAAGAGGAAGACGGACAGAAGCGGGATTTATCAGGTACAGAGACTGACTTCGAGATGGAGTTGGAGTTGAGATGAAGATGCAGAGATGAAGACGAAGACGGAGAGACGTAGAAAAACAATTCTGTGGCTGACGGTTTTCGCAGAAAATTACAACTTGCGGGTAAACTTGTGGAATCCAGCAAAATAAAACTGTGGGCTGTGTCTAGGGTGGTTGAGAGCTACAGAAAAATTGGCGTTGAAGCCACACGCCAAAGTAAGCCCACAAGCCTGCTTTTGCTGCTTCTGCGACTCCTCCACTTTGGCACTCCTGATCCCATGGCTGGTGCCGCCGGACTGCATGTGAAGTGGATGTGGGTGCGCAATTATGCCGCCAGAGCAGGCAGGTAACCATAAATTTTCTTATCAGCGCCCAGCAAAAGTTCAGGAGCGGATCTGCGCCTGAAAACTGTTGAGATCATTGAAGTGGCAAAAAAACTATTGCTCAAAGGTTGTCCAGCCCATTGTGAAATTACGAATATGTGACGTTGTCGCCACAGTACTCCTCATTCGAGGAATACCAGCTTGTCAGTCGTTTGCCAAACGTTGACGAAAGAGGTTGTGTAGCGCACGATTTTTTCATTGTCTTCTTCTTCATTTTCTTCATTATTTGCGAATGAAGACGTAAGCGGAAGACAATGAAATATGCATGCAAGTACTATTCTATTTTGGATGTGTATTTTTTTATTTTTAGAAATAAACATGTCTGCAAACATATTGTTTGCTATGCTTGCATGGAAGTATTTTAGTTTCAAGAGAACTGTTATAACATACATATTAAAATGTTATTATTTGTTTTGAACTATTTCGTTTTATTTATTATCGAACATCTTTTCTTTGCTGTCAGCACAAACAATAAAAGCGAAGAGTGCAAAACGTAAAACGTTTGCTAACTCTCTCTAGCGCGTTCCTCTCTGAGAGCTGAGAGAGCGTGGTGAATAAGCTGGTGATCCTCCACTCAGCTGATGACGTTACCTATTAGTAATTCTACCATGGTCCAGCCCTTAAGTAAAATCTTAGCTGTTAGTTGATTGCTCTCTTCATTGCTAAGTCACACTGGAAGAGATAGATAGAGAGAAAGAATGACTTTGACTTCGTTTCGGGCTGCGCTCCTGAGCGATAACAACACCAAACAACCAAAAGAAGAGAGAACACGGAAAAATAGTTAAAGGAAAGAAGGGTCGCCAGCGACAGCCGAAGCTTTACATACCCTTGGCAGGCAAACGTTGCGTCGGTTCCAAAACGACTTCTTCTTCGAACCATCCATTATGATGTATTATTCAAAAAGAAAATTAACAAAACAGTATAAGAGCGCATCTGAAATGGTGCCTTCTCCATGCTGTTTTTGCTTTAGGGTTCGCTTCAAAACACGTGACTCTTAGGAAGTGTATTCCACAGAGAAAAGAAGCGAACTGCAGTCAGCAGCCAGCAGCAGGCAGCAACCAGCACATGGGTAGTAGTACATCATTTTGGACTTTATCAGCAGAACAGGCAACCAAGCAGCCGAGCAGCGCGTGGGCAGTGCATAGTGGAATTCCGACGCCGCCAACGCTTTGACAGAAGCAACAACAACAACAACAACTGCAATTTCAACTTAATTGAGACTTGTCTATGCCAGAGTCAGAGCCAAAAGTAACTGCGGTTGCTCTTCTGTAAGTGCATCTGTGTGGCGGCGGCGGTGCGTGTATGCCAGTGTGTGTGGCTGCCTCGCTGCCCCAGTGCCTTGATGCTCCACAGACGACCAGACAGGCAAAAAGACACAAGAGCCCCAAGAGCCGCATAATAACGTACTGAGGGCGTTGAGGCAACAACCAACATGCATCGAGGCAGGCGGGCCTAGACGTGGGGCAAGCTCGCAGGCTTGCAGTCAGCCAGCGAAGCCATCATCATGGCCACCACCAAAACCGAACGAAGAGACAAGAGACCAAGACCAAGACCAAGACCAAGAGCAACCAACCAAGCGCTTTGCCTCCCTCTAGCCATGGACAATTTAAGCTCATTCACTTGCCGCTGATTGCTGCTGGCATTGTTGCAGCACTACTGCTGCTGCTGTTGCTGCTTTCTGGTGGTGAGAGGGAGGGGACTGAGTACTGGTACCTCCTCTTGAGGTTTGAGTTCGCTTGCGCTGAGCCTAGCTGCCTTGCTTGTTGCTTGTCTAGCGAATTCGCAAGTTCAAAGCCAAGATGTAGGGTTTTGGTGCAGAGTCTAGTTTGCTGCATGTTGCATGGCATGCCACATGCACAGTATGCACTTATCTGTGATGTTGCATCGAGCAGAAGCAGTGGGTGCACAGCACAAAGGAATGAAGCGTGGCAATTTCCATTGCAATTTGCCTCCATCCCATCCCATCCCAAACCATCTATTCTATCCTATTCTATCCTATGCTATCCCATCCCGTACCTCTTTTGCATTTCGCACTGGGCGTTGTCAAATGGCCATCGGGAATGGCTCTTAATGGCCACAATGTGGGTTAAACTTGGCTCAAAAACAGCACTAATGGATGGAGCGGTCGCCTGACTGCCTGACTTCCTGATAGTCAATAATCCATTGGATTGAATACAAAGCATCAACACGAATCACAAAACATCAAAAACATTAGCCACAATGAGGGTGGGCTACTCGAAACCCCCTTTTGGTACTTTATGGCCTTATCTGAGTGATGTTCTTGCGGAACCGCCAAAACTGCCAACTTGCATGTCAATGCCACATCAGAGAAAGAAAGAAAGAGCGAAAAGTGGTGTTGCACTTTTATGGGAACCGAAAGATATATATATATATAAACAAATATGGATGGTTACTAATTCTGATGCTGATGCTGATTCTGTCCTCGTTGATCTTTACATTTCATTCCATTTCAGCGCTCAGCGAAGAAGCAGTGGATTTTGGTTTTGGTTTTGTGTGTTTGTTTTTCTGTGTGTGATTTATTATGGTTACATCTAATTAAAACGGTTCTGCAGTGCAGCCACGAACATGGCCTGACGTAATGAAGCTAAATGTTCCGCACTATGGTCAATTGGTATTGACCATAAGACAAGGCAATGGCCATGTCTATGGGAAGTTTGAGTGAGCAAATGATGACCAGATGATGGCCCGTCGCCTGCTCTTGCTCTTGGTTTTGGTCTTGGTCTTGCTCTTTGGTATTCCTATTTCTCTCCTCCTCGCGGTTTTGCTGTTTGTGTGAGTGTCTGCTCTTTTTTTTATATATCTTTTTGTTTCAGGTCTCTTTTCAGCTGGTGGTTGGCTGGTCTTCAGCTGAAGAACAGATGAAGTCAATTAAGCCAAACGCTAAAAGGCCACAAAAGATAAATGACAAATGACGTGTCTTAAACTGTGCACTGAAACCAACTACTAAGTAAATCCTAAGTAATAAGTATACACATCCTACAGCCTATCTCTCTCTCTCCTCCTCTCATGCTCAGCCAACAAGAAGCACATCCCATCACATCGTATCGCATCGCCGTGCATCGCAGTGAATCGCATCCATTGTGGCCGTGGCCATATAATTTCTAGCAAAGAAATATCGCACAACAAGTGCAAATGCAATTAGTCTCTGGCTTTATTTGTTAAAACGAATGCCGACGACTCCTCGCCACTGACTCCAACTAACATTCATCATCATCCTCGTTCGAAGCGTCATTATCATTGTAATTTTCTTGTTCTTCTTGGAACTTGTTGCAGTAGGAACAAGAGCAACAGCAGCCGAAGCAGCCACTGCCAACCGCCAACTGTCTGGTGTCTCTGTCTGTCTGTTTGTGGTAACATTTAGAAGCCTTATAATTGCTTAGCTGATTTTCGCTGTATTTGGCTTGTTCAGCCCATTAAGATGGTTGAAATTCCCGGCTTTCTCCTCCTCTCTGCTGTACATAATTTTACCTGGAACGCTCCCTGGCTACGACAGCGGTAGTAGCTGGGAACTCCTCAAATCCCACCAAAATCGCTCGTGCAATCCTTATTCGATTATATGGATTCCAATCAAAATACAAATTCGTATTTACAATTCAGATCAGTGGCGCCGCCAGACTATTGCAATGGGCTTGGCCAGATATGGAAGCACGTATTCAAATGCTGCCCACAAAAGTAGGCACTGATTTTCAGCATGTACGCAAAATCTTAAATGCACGTAGAAAATATGTAAGTTTGTGTATAAACAGGTGTAAAATCTTTATAGGGTTGTCATCCCCGAAATGAATCGAAATAGTGTTTCCCAATAGAAACAATTCATTCAATTTTTGCACAATTTTCGTTAGAATTTGCAAAAATTCTTTATTAATTTCCTCTTTATAATGATGCATGGTAAAATGCAAGGAATAAATAACCCAACAATATATCATGTTCTCAATATATAAATTTATTGATTTTTAGTGTGGTGTGGGGGAGGGTGGGGTGGGGTGTGGGTGTTTGCACATTCGACAAAAAATACAATAATTAAATAAATTTTATATTAAAATAAATGCTAAAAAGCAAGCTTTTGCTGTTCCTGCTGCCTGCCTGCTGGCCCAAATATATCGCTTCCATTCCTTATATGGCACATGGACACACACATATACACCATATGGCCAGAAGGACACACACAGGCCGGATACTGCTGCTAGAGCTAAAAACAGTTTTCTGACTAAATGCTGACTAAAACCTAACGATAAAACGAATCCAAGCTACATAATATTAATAATAAACATAAAACACAATTAATTGATCATACATAAATAGTTCGTGGGTGTGGGAGTTGGGGGTAATACAAATAATTATAATAATAGTCGCACAGCATCGATCGATGCTGTTCCATAAATGGAGGGAGGACAGAACAGATTTACAAAAAAAAAACTATACACAATATCTGGGTATTGGAGGACAAACTAGTGGACGCGATTGAGGGGGGTATAATGGTTACACCTGAAGCTTAAGGTTACGCTCTTGTGGTTTTTATCTAGTTTTGGCGGCATGGAGCGGCGTGAGCACAATGACAGACAGACTTATCTGACTTCTCCTTTCCCTTTCGCTGTAGACAAATCACATCCAGCACATCACAGGCAAATTTTTACGTAAAAGTAGAGATATGTTTAAAAAATATGAAGCTACCACTAAGAACTAACATCGAATAGCTACTATATTATTTAATATATACATATATATGTGTATGTAATATATATATAGATATGTATATATCGATGCGTCGCTGTGTGTGTTTGCCATACGTTAGATGCCCGTCTCAGCGATTCCCTCGTCATCTGTAAGATTTTTCAATGTTAAAATTATTTAAACTCAATGCAATGCTCATTTTCAGTTGAAGATCGAAACATACAATGCTAGGAGAGACAATACACATAGACAGAGTGGGACATTAACCGGAAGTTGCTGGTGCATCAATTAAATATACTTCTTGTGCGTGTGTTTGTGTGTATCTGTGGGGGCGTGCGTGTGTATGTTTGTGTTATATACAATTCTCTTGTGCTCTGGCAGTTGTTAGAATTTTGTGTTACGTTGCGTTGTTTTATTTGTTTAGTCTTTGGCCAAAAATCGAATGCGTTATTCGTAAGGAAAAGCGTAAGTCCTAATCAAATTATATTTTTGGTTTTTTTTTTAATGTTTTGTTTTTGTTTAAGGCAATTGTTGCGCTTGGTCTTTTCTCGTGTGGGGGTGCTGCTTGCTTTCTTGTGTTTTGTGCGTGTGGGTGTGTAGGACAGTGTAGTGGAAGTCAGTGTTTGTGCGTGTGTGTGTGTGGGTGGGTGGGGTACAAACCTAAAAGCGGACCTTTCTCTTATCACTACCACCATTCATCCTCGTCAGCCTCGCGACGCTTGGCCCCATCTCCATCTCGTTTGTCCTCGTCATCGTCATCGGTCTCTGCTTCGGACTTGGAACGAGTTCTTCCCTGGTCACGCTGCTTGTGCTGCTGCTTTTCGTCATGATCGACCTGATTCTCACTAATACTGCTACTGCTGGCTGTCGAAAATGTGGCTGTCGTCTCATTGTTCAATGGCTGCTGATCATCATCGTCATCATCATCATCATAATCGTCCCCGTCTTCATCTGTATTCGTATCAGCTTTTTCATTCGATTTAATGCTACTGTTCGGTAGTGTCACTCCAGCCATTGCGTGCTCCTCCTCCGGCTTTTCCATCAGCTCCTGGTCCAACTCCTCGGCCAGTGCCAGTGATGCACGCAAAGTCTTGACTCCCATGGCTGCTCCAAGGGTTCCCATTTTGGGCTTCATTTGCGGTTGCTGCTGCTGCTGTAGTTGCTGATTCGGTCGCTCTAAGTAAATTTTAGTCACTTTTTTTTGCATTTTTTTTTCGATTTCAGGAGAAGCATTTTTTTATTATAATGAAAAGTTGATATATGCGTTTGTGGTATAGTGTGTTTGTGTGTGTGTGTGTAGAGGGGGTTAGGCATGTGTTGGTGTGTGTGTTTTTGGTGAAGAGAAAAAAGAAAAAATTATTGAAAAATATTATTTTGTTAGTTACAAAAAAAATTGAAACAAAATTAAGTCAAAAAAAAATTTCCATCAAAAGACCACCAAAAAATAAAAAAAAAAGAAGCCCAGTTCCAGCATTTTTGTAGTTTTTATTTGTGTGACTGTTTGTGTTTTTAGTTTGGGGCAGGGGGGCGTGGCAAAACTATTTACATAAATCATCGTATTTGGTTTAGGATGGAGTTTTCACGATTAAAATTAGAACTCAGTAGAACATCTGCACCTTAACGGCTATTTTCAAATTTTAACTTTTACATTTTACATGTTTCTACATCTTTTATCAACATCTACATCTACATCACTTCTCACTCCAACGCGCTTTTTTAGCTCGCCCCCCTCCCCTAGAGACGCACACTGCCGAGGCACGGCAGAGGCAGAAGCCGCGCACAGCCCGAAGCTGAGTGTGAATGAGAGAATGTGCAAAAAACAAATATAGTCTACGGGACGTTGTGGGTTTAGCCACTGCAAATTAATTTCTTCATTCTGGCTCGTTATACCCGGTACTCGAAGCGTAAATAGGGTGCCTCTAGCTTTTATGGTATCTGAGATCCAGGCGCTCAACAAGACGGACGGACAGACAGACATGGTTCAATCGACTCGGCTATTGATGCTGATCAATAATATATATACTTTGTGGGGTCGGAAACGTTTCCTTCTGTGCGTTACAAACATCCGTTATTCCCCACAAATACAATATATATATACAAATAAAAACGAATACAATTGGGAGTCGGGGTAAAACGATAAGGAGGAGCAGAATAAAGTGTAGGGTAAAAAGTCGCAGCAAATGGAGGAGCAACAATCAAAAGAGAAATACAACTGCCATATCTATTCTCGCGCAGCTCGCAGCCGACTCACCCTCGTAGCCATCATTGGCATGCAGCTCCAAAGAATCGGCCAGCAGATGCTCCTTCCCCTCTAGCACCGCCAACAAGCACTGATGTATGCACACATACTGCTGTTCCGTCTGCACCATAAATACGCGCTCTGCAACAACAGAAAAACAAGAACCAAAAATAGTTAGATTCAATTCAATTTAGAGGGAAGAGACTCTCGCTCACCCTTGCGCATGGCAAAAACAATTCCAAATATGTCCACATAGTCGGACTTGTGGATGTGCTGCAGTATCCGATCTAGGGCTATAAAAGTGCCCGATCTACCGACACCTGCGCTGCAGTGGACAATAATGGGGCGCATATCGGTGCCAATGGCATCGCGAAAGGCGCGCACAAAACGCACCAGTGACTGCGGCGGTTCTGGCACACCAAAATCTGGCCAAGTGGTAAAATGAAAGTGCCTCATGATCCGTGATTCGCAGTTCTACAAAGCGCAACATTTGAACAAAGCATTAAAGACAAATGAAAGGCAAGTCTCACCCTGGAGACCATGAACTCGGATATGCTCCAATCCCGGAAATGCGTATCGATGATCAGTTGAACTTTGATGTCACCATAGAACATGGCCACACGATCGACAGGCCAATACTGGTCGCACTTCTCGCGCCCCTTCTCGAAGCAGCGCGTCAGCATGACAATGGCCCGCGAGTTACTCTCCCAGCACATGCGCCAGAACTCCTCGCGCGTCGAATGCAACGGCCCCTGGGTGACAATAAACTCCCGCGGCGAATTATGACCGGGCATGTAGTTGGCATTTATGTAGTCCGAGCCATCGTCATCGTCCACCGGTTGCAGCTTGAAGCGCGAATGGTCGTAGGGCAGGATGTTGGTGAAGCGATTCTTTGGCCGATTGCACGGCAGATTGGCGAAACTGCAGGCCTGGTCTCGTCCCACATGCTTCAGCTCCTCAAACTCCTCGCTAAAGCGAAAGTCCGAGTCGGCGGACATCAGGCGGAAGTGCTCCCCAAAGTCCTTCACATGAATGGGCCGATTGGGTGTCACATAGCCCTCAGGCAAAGCGGCCAGCTCGTCCTGCATCCGCGACAACTTGGAGGCGCGACAAATTTGATGAAAACGCCGCTGGCAATAGGCCACAAGAAGAATGGCAACGAACAGAAGCGAGATCGAGATCACAACAATAAGCGTGTGGTTGCGTTCCGTTGTGATTGGCACACTGTATGCGGTGTCCGTGAACTTGTCGTCGTCGGTGAAGGCGCGCACCTTGATGCGGTATGTGGTGCCCGCTCGCAGTGGCCCATTGCAATATCCCGTTCGATGTTTATCGCAGTTTGCCGATCCGATCGTAAAGCGCTCCACGGGTGAGCCACTGCCCATGCTCCTCCTGGCGACACTTGCATTCGCATTCGTCGCGACCCCCAAGACAAAAGGATTGTAAGGCTCGATGGCCTGGTAGGGCAACCACACCGTATAAGACTGCACATCCTGCCAGCTGGGCATCTCCAGGCCGGAGGCATTCTTGCCCACATCCTCCGCCACAATGATGGTGTAAAAGCGCACTAGCCCATGGGCGTTGGAGAAGTAGCTCTGACGGTAGCTTATCTCAATGGTGCTGCTTGTCCGCCCCACCTCCAGGGGCGTCACATTCGGCTCTGGCACAGGCGGCGCCAGAATGGGCATTAGCTGGACATGCTCACGCTCGGCGCCATAGCCCAAAGCGGATTTCGCTTGAATGCGAAAGCTATACTTGTTGCCGGGCACCAGACCATCGATCCGCCCATGTGTGGCATTTGCGGGAAACTCGTGGCTGGCTACAACATCCGCCGCATCGTCGATATTCTGACAACTGATGCGAAAATAATCGATGGGTCCGTGCTGCTCACGCGCCTCCAGCAGCCACACGAAGCTTACCTCAGCGGGCTGCACATCGTTGGGCTGGAAGTAATCCACACGGCCTGGTGCTGCGGCCAGTGTCTGATAGCTGGCCGAGATCGGCGCACTGTTGCGTATCAGAGTGGTCGGCCCCGTACTACTGCCGATGCTGCTGCTGCTCCCGGAGCGCACAATCACGGTGAAGGTATAATTGTGGTAGGGTCGTAGCCCACGAAGCGTAATCTGTGTGAGCCTCGTCACATTTTGCAGGAGCTGCGGTGCCTCCTCGTCGGCGCTAAGATACTGCAGCTCAAAGTCGGTGAACTCACCCGCTGGGGCCGTCCAGCGTAGGCTGATCTCGCGTGCCGCCACCTGTGAGGCCTCCAGATCGCTGATCGGCAACGGATGGAGCCGGTACAGCCGCTGGATGGGCAGACTGGCCACGCCACCGCTCACTGTCCACACGGTCACATTGTACAGACGTCCCGGCGATAGACCCGAGAATGTCAGCTTGCGTTCCGTATCGTTGGCCATCTTCTCCTTGTCCTTGATCTGAGGATCGCCCATCGAGAAACGATAGATGTCGAAACGTGTGCTCGATGCCGGTGTCGGTGTGTAGCTCACTGTGATGCTTTCCTCCTCGCCACTGCCATCGCTGTCGCCCTGCTCCTCGCCGCCACCAGCTCGTGCATTCGAAATAAACACATCCGATTGGATCAGGGGCATGGTGCGCGTTGAGAGATGCGTGATCCCCGATCGTATGCCATTGGAGCTGGCCTGAACCTCAAATTTGTATTGTCTGCCCGGTGACAAATCCTCAACGGGTATCCGTACGCTGGGCGATGTCACTGAAAGATGTAAAATATAATTATTGATTACAGATTTAAACAGAGTACCCGATGCGCATTAACGTACAGTCATCCAACTGTGTGACATTCTTGTATTCGAAGCGATCAACCTCATCCGTGGCCCACCACTTGAGGGTATAGTAATCGATGTGTCCGTCAGGACGCGGCCATTCAAGGGTTAGATTGCGAGAGTCCACCAGCGGCACCACATTCGAAACTGGATGCGGTGGCATGGTGACATTTAGCTCCAATGGACTTTGACTCTCCACCCCAAAGCTGATGGTGTTCACTTGGATGAGATATCGCTCCCCGTAGTGCATATCCTCGATGCGGGCATGACTCTCACGGACATTGGCCAATCGCTGCCATGGTGATGCAGCCGTTCGATATCGCACCACATACTCGCTGAAATCGCTACCCTCCGGCGGCTTCCAATGCAGCACCACCAAATTTGTGTGCACTGTCTGCAGTGTGAGATTCAGCGGCGGCTTGGGAACTACAAAAAAAAGAACGAAAATTATAAATTAGAATTTGGCAGCAAAAAACGATGGAAGGATTCACTCACAGACTGCCTGGAAGTAGGAATGCGGCTCACTGCGTATGCCATGGCTGATGGCATACACTTTGATCTCATAGCCAGAGCCCGCATGCAGATAGTTGATTGTCAGCGCTGTCTCATTGGTGGCTATTGTGCGCTCCTCGCGCGTACCATTACGCTGATAGTGCACCTCGTAGCGATCCTGCTGTGAATTCACATCGCTCTTCCAGCTGATGTTCAGGCCCAGGGGTATGCTGCGCAACTCCTGTATAATGGGCGCCGCAGGGCGTGTGTAGCGTGTGATATATGTGACATTCGAGGCGATGCCATTAGAGAGGGCCTGCACACCCACCAGATAGCGTCTACCCGCCTGCAGAGACTCCAGTGTGTACTCTGTGAGTGCGGTGTCTATCACTGTGTCCAGCGCTGACGGCGCTGGCAATGTAAACTGGCTCTGCACTTCACTATCGTTCGTTTGCTCATGGTATCTGCAGGAAAAGGAGATGTAGAGGTATAATCATCAAAGCTGCTGTCCGCCTTATATTCTTACCTGATTCGATACCCATCCTGTTTGCCCGTATCCGCCGGTTCCCACGAGATGTGCAGCGCATTGCTGCGATCGTCTAGAAAACCACCCAAAGTGCGGACAGGTCGTGGACGCAGCGTCACAACTGCCGTGGCCGGCCATGAGTTGACATTGTCGGCAATGGTCTTCACCACCACATCGTAGGTGCGCCCCGGCTCCAGGATATCGGGATAGTCGAAGGTAACGCTGGTGGCGTCCGTGCGGGGAACATTGAAGATACGCCGAGATGTTGACAACATCACCTGGTAGCCATCGAACTCGCTGTAAGTACGCGGCGGCTCCCAACGCACCCGGAACGAGCTGGAGGTGGTGTGGGCCTCGTCAAAGGTCACATTCAGTACACGCTCCGGCACTGTGAGGTAGCGAGCTGTGGTGGGCACAGACGAGGTCTCATCCTCGGACACTGTCTGCACCGATATATTATATTCCCGCCCAGGTACGAGGCCCTTGAATGCCGCCTGCGCCGGACCTGGTGGCTCGCCCTCCCGCTCCACATACAGCACACTCTCGATGGCATCGTCCGGCGTGATCGAGACCTTGTAATGTGTGTAGATGCCAGCCGGGAATGGTGGCTGCCACAGCACCAGGAGCGTCGTCTCGTTCCGGAACCACACAATGAATTTCCCCGGCGTATTCGGCTCTGTGTGTGTTCGATGTTTCGGATGTGGAATGGAATGGACGGACACACAGGATCGATAAATGTTGGGAGAGGGAGAGATATGATGTGCATGAGATAGATGATATATATTTTATTTGACATCTACATAACTATCTACTATATATCTACTTTGTATGTATGTAGTGAAGGTAGGTCTGAGTATTAGTGGGCTTGGCTACACATTCGATGAGTTCTGGCCAAAAATCTGATATAATCAATACGTAATCGATAAATAAAAGTAGATATTAAGTACATAAAAAGTACATATTGACAAAAAATCAATACATAATCGATAAATAACTGATCTATAAATAGACAATAGGTACTTCTCGAAGCGACAAATCAATAACCGATCAATAGATAATCGTTAAGTCATCAACAAATAATCTGCACTATATACATCTGCACATCTATCCTAAATCGATAGGAATCGAAATCGAAATTATAATCTAGAAGCATATCCAATCGATAAAGATATTGCTTTAAAATGGGAAACTATTTGCCGAATTCAAATGCGAATCTGCTGCTAATGGAAACTGGTATTTTATTGTGAATTAGTTCAGGTGTGCCAAATTGTTAAGCAGTGCTGGTGTTAAAGGTTACGAGAAGTTTAGTAAGCGAGCACGATTGATGGGACAAAATACAAACCAACACACAAATAAAAACGCATTACGCCCGCATCACAGTGGCCCCTGAATTCAAGGTGCGGGCGAAGGTTCCCCGCCATTCCCCATTGAATTATGGCACCACTGTACGAAAGCGTTAAGTGTGAAAAGCATCTCTGTATCAGCTATTTTATTAGCAACAAACAAAACAAAAAAAACAACAAACTAAAGGAAGAAGTTGTGTGTGCGGTCTGCGGTCTACGGGAGGGTTACCTGCTCCAATAGATGCTCCAATCTCTTTCCAGAGATGATCCCTGGTAGTGCATTTAAGTGACATAAAAAAGGCAACATGACAAGAACACGGGCTTGCGATTCAGAGAAACACACAAAGCGAGTGAGAGCGAGAGGGAGAAAGAGATAATTATGGTGTTAGTTTGATGAGTATTCAGGATCCATCCATCACCGGATTGCCAGATTTTCCAGATTACCAGTTGGTATTAGATATTAAGGTTACACACATTAATAATGACACATCACCGGATTATAGTCCATAGTTAAACATAACGATTATGGTTACGGGGGAATTATTAAAAGTTACACTTGCTGCCGGGACTGCGAGTGCCGCCCGTCCGCGACTTACTTGTGGTAAAGTTGCGACTCGTATAGGCCACCGACTCCTTGCCCTTATAGATGGTATAGGCCTGCACTTGGTAGCTGCCGCCCGGTGTCAGCTCCTTGGCGGACAACTGGAGCGTCTCTCGGTCGTCCAGCGCATAGCTTCGATTGAAGGGCATATCGGTGAGGCCCAGCACCTTGATACGAAAACCCGAATAGTTGCCCGTCCTTGGGGGCTTCCATGTGATGAATGCACTCTTGCTGGAGCGCAACTGGACGCTCAGACTCGCTGGCGGATCGGGAGCTATTCGAATGGAATGGGAATGAGAAAAGTTCTCTACAAAAATATGCCGTTTATGGCTCACCCGTTGTTATGTTCACCGTCCAGGTGAGCAGCTCCTGGTGCGTGGAGTTTGTGTAGAACAGCCAAAAGTTGTACTCTGTGCCGGGCAGGGCACGCGAGAACTTGATGTCCTTGCCAATTTCGCTGGCCGGTATCGTGGTGTTCGGTTCTGGGAACCCAAACGGCGGACTGTAGTCGATCATGTAGAAAGCATTGTCATTGCTGCTCGCATTGGGCACATTGATCACCAGATCGGCTCCGCTCGAATACTGGACATATCAGAAAAAGCGGAAAAGCAATAAAATATAAATTAGATATCGATGCAATAATTAATCGATCACTCGGTGTATCGATTTTTCGTCTGACTACGCCACACCTTGCCACTGCCACGGTTCCTGTGCTCGATCACTGTCTACGGTTCGCATAACTGACCTACATAGCTCGCTGAATTCGTTCCGCCGCACTAATCGCAGCCCCTATGTCTCTAGGGGACACAACGATGACAACAGCACCCTGTGGATTACCTTTCACAGCTCCTCCCTCCCCCTACTTACTGGGTGCCAATGTCAGTGGGTGAGTCATGGGCAAACGGCGCGATTGAATCTCGTGCCAGGCAGTAATAAATTATATATGCAGATATACATACATACATAGCCAACACACAGACAAGTGTGTTGTGCTATTTGTAGGATGACTAGCCTCGACATACAGTTATCGTTCATTCTGTGTGTGGCCTTTGGAGTGACCATCTATGCATGGTATATGAGGATAAGCGCTCAATGGTTAATACTATATGCCACACACTATTTGCGGCCTCGTGCAGGCAGCAGCATCAGCAGGAGCAGCTGAAGATGCACAAAAACCGAGCTTTATTTAAATATTTATCTACCAAATATATGTACATACTATATCTATGTTTCAGCCATCTCTCTCCTCGGATACATCCCATCTTTTATCTATCAGCAATGTTTAATTTTAAACCTGAAATAATCACACTTTTCGTGTGTCGCAGTATAATGGAGAGCACACAAAAATTAATAATCAAAAGCCGCAAATTAACAAACAGTACATACACTTGCGTGTGTCTGTATATACATATTCCATATATATTCCAATTCTTTGTGTTTATTGTTTTCGACATTATCGCGCAAGTCGATAATTGGCGGCGGTTTCTGCCTGCATGCCTGCCGTGCTGGATCATCTGATGGGATATATGTATGTACATACATACATATGTACAAATGGATGCGAAACGAGTGATACGAGTGATCTGATGATCAGATAATAACGCTAATCACGCTCCAAAGATCGTTGTTCGAATATTAAGCTCTGACACGTCCGACGCCTCTGACGTCATTGTGGATTTTTTTGGGGGGAGATCAGATTTCGGGATCGTCAAGCAATAATATAAGACGTAAAAAAGTTTTTGAATGGAATTTCCTCTATGCATAGGCCGGAAAATGGCAATTGAAATTGTTTTATTGTGCCTCGTTTTTTTTCCAACGAATGTGGAAGTGAATGCAATTTGAATATGACTTCTCAATTTGCTTTTTTTTTTTTTCTTTATTGCTGTTGTTGTTGTGAGTGTGTGTGCGTTTTTGTTGTTGTCAGTTTGCATGTCACATGCAACAAAAAACTAACAGCAACAATAACAACAGCAAAGATGATGACTGAATGTGGGAAACGGAAGTTAAATTGGTTTTTAGTCAAATTAAGGCAAACAATTAAGCCTCCCGCCCCCACTACACGCCCACACACACGCAAACAGTCACACCTAATTGTATGGTGCAACATGCATGTGCGACTGCGTCACCCCTCCTTCACTCTCGCAGGCTAAGTGTGGTAGTGCAGCATTAACAAAAAATAATAACAATAATAATAATGATAACCATAACTATGGTAGCTGATGACTGAATGAAAACCAATCCTTATCGCGTGTACTCCTTCAATGAGTAACAAAAGACACTTGGAATGTCCATTGAAGGTGGTGTCATTGGATGCGTCTACCCCTAAATGTTTACTTATTATACGAATGTCATTTCACACCTGGCAATGCAGTTTCATCCTTACAAATACGTGTATATGTAAGTACTAGAGATTGGCATTCAAATACTAAACAAACAAAACGAGAAGGGACGTGTGAGACGTTTCTTACGCGTCACAACTTTTATATCCGGCACTCAGTACTACATCTGCACCTTAGCGGTTATTTGTCAAATTCTACATTTTTTCTTCATCTGTCATCTACATCAACAACACTACTCACACCAACACGCTCCTTTAGCTCGCCGCCCTTCCCTAGACCCACACACTGCAGACTCGCGGCAGAGGCAGAGGCACCGCCCGCACACAAAAAAAATCAAATATAAGAGACGGGGTGGGTTAAAAGTCGGCAGACTTATTTTTCCTATTTACTGTTCGAGTACCGGGTAAAAAAACGCCATTCTGTAGGGAATGACCATATCTATCAGATCACCAAATTGGGATCCGATTGGATCATTATTATAGCGACAATGAAGAAATTAATTTGCAGTGGCTAAACCCACCCCGACCCGCAGCTTATATTTGTTTTTTTTTTCACATTCTCTCTTTCACACTCTGCTTCGCGCAGTGTGTGGCCTATTCCCCTGCCGTTCCTCTTCCTCTGCCGGTACTCTGCAGTGTGTGGCTCTAGGGAAGGGGGGCGAGCTAACGGAGCGTGTTGGTGTGAGTAGTGTTGTAGATGACAGATGAAGAAAAAATGTTAAATTTGACAAATAACCGGTAAGGTGCAGCAGATGTAGTACTGAGGGCTGGGTATAAAAGTTGTGACGCGTAAGAAGCGTCTCACACGTCCATTCTCGTTAGATATCTTTTATCTTCAAAATTGTAGCTTTGAGAGGTTTTCGCCCTTTTATAGTGGCGGAGGGATGCTGATCAAGAATATATATTCTTTATGGGGTCGGAAACGTTTCCTTCTGTGCGTTACATACAACCGTTATTCGCACAAATACAATATACACTATTTACTCTTCGAGTACCGGGTTTCATACCCGAAGAGGAAAATCAAATCAGGTCGAAGCTTTTGATACCCTTAGCCACTATTGGGCCTCATCGTTTGTAAAATCGTGGGCAAACTATCAATATTCAGATTGCCCTACTCTGAAAAGAAAGTGTATGTGAAATGGAGAAATAAATAGCAAATAAACGCAACACAAATTGAATTCGCAAATGGGGGGGGGTGGGGGGATAATGCGTGCGTGCGTATTTGTATCTAATTTGAAATTTATGTTGGTGTTTGGGAAAGTATTTGTTGCTGTTTTTTAGAGTGGCAGTGATTTTAAAAACGTTTGTGCCTCTTGTTGCTAATTGTTTGTATGGCCAAAATAGAGCCAGTGTAGAGAGGGGTAGAGAGAAACTGGGACAAAAAACATAGAAACAGGGGACATTGAGAGGAAGGTGAGAGAGATATCCAAAAGCACACAATAACCAGTTACGCAAGCGCCCAAGCACCAAATGATTTACGAATATACACACATATTACCCTTTATCAAAGGGGTAACATTGATTTTATTTGTTAAATACACATATGTATGTAGGGTGGTAAATATGTAAATATCTAATGCATAAACGATGAATCGTAAATTTAAAATCGATAAATCAGCAATTTACATCGATGAATAGTCGGTTCTGTGTTCAAACGTTCAAAATTCTTTTCGAATGACAAAAATCGAACTTTCGGAATTTACCGCTCCCGATATCTATCTATTCTTTAAGGAATTCTCATAGCATGTACGCCCTACTTCTAAAGTGTAGTTGATTCGACAAAGAACAATCATTATAACTTTGGGGAAGAGTTCACGTTAAGGGTATGGCTGGCTTCGTTTCGCTTTCATGCCACTGGCATTCCATATGTTATGTTTCTTTTGGTATTTGTATTTATTGCTATTTCTGGCTTGTTATTGTTTTTTTTTTGATGTAGTAAATAAACAAATGGTCCTTTGATGCAGCTCCACCACTTCACAAACAGAGAGAGGGGAACCCGAGCCTTTAATTTAAACTTTTTTTTTTGTTGGACAAGCGTAGTAATTAATGCCAACTTTACGATTTTTGTGTGATTTTCTACAGCTTTTCTTGTGGCTGTTCAGGTCGAGTCTTGGCCCAATTTGTCGACCGCAATTAATATGCAATTAATAAATTACAGAGAGACAGGTTGAAGATCAAAGACAGACGGAGATATAGAAAGAGAACTATGAGAACCATTTTGTCACGGTTTCTGATGTAACCCAATGAAAGAGGATCTCAATTTCAATCCGTAGCAAATGCACGCTGAATCATTGATACAATCTTAGTTTCAGGAACTTTAAGATGATCGCTAAATCAACAAGAAATTAACTTCAGGGAATATCTTTCTTTTTTCAAAGTGCAAACAAAAAATCGAATTACATGCATACATATATTTCCCTTCCTCCACGAGACGCTCTGGAACTCTCTCCGCTGATCGATGTTTGAGTTTAACATTTACACCGCAAAATAATTTGCTGCTAAATGTGGGATTTCTCCTCGATTTATTTTGTTGTGTGCTTCGTGTCTATATTTAAAATATAACCTCATATACATACATATGTACATATGTACATATGGTGGCGAAGTGGGATGAAAGGCGATAGATAGATACTGTTTCCGTGTACATGGAATAAACAAGTCGCAAGAAAGGTACAGTTATAGTCGTCCATCAAGCCAACCATTCATCAACTATTTTTACTGTTTCCAAAGGGAATGACGACAGTTGTTTGTCATTTTGTATTTATATTTTCTTCTTATTTTCCTACTCCTACTCCTACTCTCTCCCCGCTTACCGGCGAAACACAAATCTGTTCCGATCCCATCCGATCCGAGGAGAAGGTACAGTTTGGTGCAATGTGGAATACCATCAACAGACAAACTCCACCCAAAACAGGGTCAGAGAGAGAACGAACACAAGGGGAGGAAGAGAATGAGAATGAAAAGATAGGAGCATGAAGCAACTATATAGTTGCAGTAAATATATTTTCTCCACCTTCACTCCTTCTTTGGCATCGCATAAACATTGGAGAAGTAGAAGATCACAAAAACAGAAGCACAAGAAAAAAACGAAGTAGTAGAAGTGGGGAGGGGGAGCAAACAGAAGTCGAAGCAGAACTAAGAGGAGGAGGAGGAAATATCAATCGAAAGCAAACGGAATGCAGTTAATGAAGTCCTAAAGAGTTCTTCAATTTGTTCTTCAAAATGAGAACCAGAAATAAACATTAAAAGCAAAAGAGGGGGAAAGCAGACAGAGAGAGAGTAGATTTGAGTTAAGTATTTAAGAGTGAGCCATGGAATCGCTTCATTTTTGGGTTTATTTCGGTTCGGTATCTTAGGGGATTCTTTTGGGGTAATTTTCCCTCAACACTTGACACAGTTCAGTGAATGGGTTGCCATCTGCTAGGAGAGACTGGGTGTTTGTTGATCTTCTGCCAAATGATAGTTAACCCATGTTTTGGGTGTGTAATTTATGTTCACAAAATACCCTTTACAAATATACATACAGACATACATATGTATGTGCACAATATCTGTGTAGGCCTCACGAACTTCCCTCGTATGGATCGCATGTGACACTTGTGGGACACATTTTTTTCGGGTTAATACTTCGCTGATGTCATCGCGAGTGTTTTTGTTTTGTTTCTGAACGGTTAGTAATATAAATACTTTGCGTCAAGTTCAAGCGATAAGCCGGCACGTAATGACCCACGATCTGCAATCGCACGAAAATGTTCAGATAAAAGTTAAAGCCAAGGCGACTAACGCGACGCACGTGAGATGTTGACGTGAAAATATTCAAAAATTTCCCCACACAACACACAACAAATAAGAGAGAAACCCCAAAGAGAAAAGGTTATTAAACGAAGCGAAAATCAGAGCGGGAAACGAGAATCACCAGTATCCCCAAGAAGAAAGGAAAGAGGATCACGAGCAGGGGCGCATCAGAACCAACCTTAAGTTTTACTTGCGTTTGCTATTTTTTTTTTTAATTTGACTTTTGTTTTATTGTGCTGCTGGTTGTTTTCCCCTCTTTTTTTCTCAACAATGCGACAACAATGCAAAACGAAACGAGTTTTGTAAACGAAATAATAATAAAAGAACCGACACACTCGTACATAAATGAAATTGAATAAAGGGTAAAGTCCTGAATATGGGGATCGTACTAAGCTGGGACACCCTTCGGTCCAACCGATATAGACGGAAGGGGGGCCGGCCACTCCTTCTTTGATATAAACCTCGGAAAAATCGAAATAGCCAAAACTGGAAAAGCAAACGAAAATATACCAATAATAACATAGAGACATTTCCGTTTAATAAATTTGTTGAGGGTTTTGTGGCCTGAGATTCGAAAATCGAAGATGATTATTATTCACAATTGTTGCATAAAACTGTTGTACAACCAGACACTTTCCCCACTACTGTCTTTTGTCAATCTGTGTGTTTTGCTGTGAATTTTGAAGCTGGTGTGTTCCAAGTACTAGAACGGCCAGAAAAACTACGACGACCAGTTAGACCAGTTCCTAAAATACATCTTATAGAGCAGCGGCAACAAAAGCAACAAAAAGGCAGCAACAAATATGACTTACGACTGCTAAAAATTACTATGTATATTGACTATCAATTAAAACAACATACGATTTTTTTTTGGGAGAAAACCCCACAGGGAAAATATTGGGTTGTCCCTTAGTTGAAAGGGCTGAACTTTAAACCGTTTTCCGTAGTGGGGAGTGGGAGCCGAGGCAAGACGAGCCCCACACAACTTTTGCACCCGCACCCTAAACACGTTTCACAGCACTCTTTTTGTTTTTGTTACGACTCTTTTCACTCACCTGCGGCCAAAATATTGTCAAAATGCTCAATGCAATCCACATGTGTGGATGCGACGGCTGCATTTGTGTATGTTGTTGTCGCCGCCGTCTTCGTCCATGTGTTTGCTGTTCTGTTTCTGCTGGTGCTTCTTCTTGTTGTTGCGGCTGCCGCTGTTGATGTTGTTGCGGCTGCCGCTGTTGCTGTTGTTGAGCTGCGCAGTCCATATTTCAGGTACAGTAAAACCCGGAGATGTGCGAGATTTTGCTGTTTCTTTTGCTATTTTCTGTTATAACATCATTTGTCATTTGTCCGGAGGGTTTTTCCTAGCATCTGTTTATACTCTATACATAAATGCATTTATTTTTGTATGTATGAACGTAATACATGTGTATATGGATTCAACCGGTCACTACTTAATTAATATTGCACTTGTTTTCAATGGGGTGGAGCTGGAAGGGAGAATCGAGAAATGAGGGGGCAAGCGCAACGATTGTAATGTTTTAATTCGATTTTTGTTTATTGGAAAACAAATGTGTAGCGGCCGTGTCACATTCTCGCCTAAACACGCACTCTCAAACAAACACTAACTATAACACTAATACAAGCACACTCGAGCAAGCGAAAGCGCTGCGATGTCGCGTCGCGCTGTCGCTCTGCAGGTGAATACCAAAACCAAATCCAAGCCACCGTCGCTGTTGCAGCGGCTGCCGCTGCACTTAAGACATCAAATACATGCAGAGGGAGAGAGACAGATAGAGAGAAGTAAACCACACACAAGTGCAAGTGCACTGGCATGTGTGGGTTTGAAAAAAAAAACACCGACAAGTCCATGGTGTGTTGATATCGGGTGACGCCTTCCCGCCTATTATATAAGTCTCATTCTCTCTGTGCAGCCGTACGTACATCCATATGCACATATTTATATATAGTGTGATGCTCGCACTAAATCAAAATAGTTGACTTTTGTCACAGAACGCTCTTTCCATTCCTCACCTTATCTAAGTTACAACTTGGACATGTCAATGCAGGTCGACTGCATTGCACACAGCCACTCACACGCATAAGTACGTGCACGTCTGGCTATGTACGCGCATGTAACGGCGCTTTACTACAACTACAGTAATTTGTCGCTCAACAGAACACACAAAAAAAAGAAACACCGAAAACACTTGCGGATTGATTAATAGTTCAATATTAAAATCCCGTTTTTTCATCGTGCCATATTTGTTGTGGCTCCACTGTACTTATTGTATCCACATTAACGAATCTCTACTGTAGTATTACTGTTGCTGCTGCTACAACTGTTCCTGCACTGCTCTGCTGCATTACGAAATATCAGCAATTACCTGACAATTGTTACTGTGACTGCTGCTCCTTTTTCCTTTTACCCATTTACACTTTTTGTGCGGGGCTGTTGCCCTCTCTCCCTCTTCTTCACAATGACACCACCATTTCTCTGAATGGTTAATAATAATTACATTGAATGCTAATTGCACGCATTTGCTCCCCGCATCAACAACTGTGGCGGCACAGCGTCCCTTTCCTTTCTCGACCATCATCATGCACATATACACACACCCGCGTGCCCACCAGAGACAACAAAATGCGACGGCGGCGGCGCAGCGCCCACAAACAAACGAAAACTATAAAAAAAATCACTAGGCATTGTCGCTTCTTCTGCTGCTGATACGTCAATTAAATAAACAAGTCACGTTTCGTTTTTGATGGTTTTAGTACAAAATGGTATATCTTTCAGCTGGTTTTTCGGACGATATACCTGCCACAAATCCCGCCCGACGTCTGCGCAGTGGCAGCGACGGCGGCTAAGACGGTGACGCTGGCGGCGGCAGCACAAACAGTAAATCCAAATAAACAATAACGATCGCGTACTAATTCATGCGCGTCGTAAACACTAGGAAAAAAAAAACGGCACACACAAAAAAAAAACTGGCTTGCCAAACAGCCGCACAACAAACGAAACGAAATCGGTCGGTTTCACAGCGAGATTTTACCAGAAACTCGTTACTGACATTTCGCAACCTGCGCTGCCGCGCTCGAAGTTTCAATATTTTATAAGTAAAAGGATTGTTGTTATATCGATATAAATAATATTTTTTAATTTGTATACGATAGTATCGGCGCGATCAAAATCGATATTTTCCAATATCGACTGGAATGCTTAATTATATATGATATTTTGATTTACTAATATTTTAGATATGATTTACTCGATAGAACGATGTTTTAATTTTGGAAATTAACAATCTTATTTCTGAGAAATTGGATTTTAAAATAGTTATATAAATGTATCAATATATCGATGCGTTATTTTGGCGATAGTGCATTTGTATGTTGTATTACATTAAGATTTATTTTTGCAGTACATTTATGTCATAATCATCCTGATTATCTGGAAAATCTACATAATTTATTTGTCCTTTTGTACTTCCATGCATAATCGATATGCATAGGGATGCTAAAATATGCGATTTTTTTGTGCGATAGGCCGAGCGAATGTTTGCGCAAGATGCGATTTCGTTTTTGTCAAAGCGTGCCAAGCATTATATATTACACAATAATCTATTGGGCACTACACTAAGCAGAACAATTTTGGAAAGAATGGTACGAACAAATTCAGATTCCTTGCTGTGGGGGCAAGCCATCTGATACAGGAGCTAAGAAAGAAAACTAGCGGGTCGGAAACTCACGCAGTTCTTGAGCAAGTAGGGCAAAGGATTGTGGACTGTGGCGCTTCAGAATTCCCACATTCATGAAGTCAAGATGGGCCCAGTCGACACAACACAACACCAGCTCATGGAGTACTGCGACGGCTCCATTTCGTGTAGATCTGCGACGGATATGCAACTGGCGGCGGGGCCACGTCCGCAACAAACAATAGCCTGAAGGAAGAACAGTAGGTTGACAATGGCCACAGTTGTGACTTGTCTCGTTTAGGATTCGTTTCATCATTTCAATACTTTTTAGGCCATCCCCTACCATCTCACCATTGGTTATTGCTGACATCTACAAAGCCGAGTGTCTTGCCGCTGACCATTATCTCGCACAGTGGCAGTAGCAGCACTACTGCTTCGTTGATGGACAGGGATAGTGCACACAATTGGGCGGTACATGGATAGGCATTAGTTCTTTGGGCGGAGGCAAAGACCACCGCCATTGAATGTCAAGCCCTTGCCCAGTAGATTGATTGGCTTTTCCTCAGGAGCAGCGGAGCAGTGGCTGGAGCTGCACGCCTACTCCATGGACTGAGCAAAGATTTAACAAATTCATACAGCTCCAGCTGGGGAGCTTGCAGTCACGCACTGTTCTATTTGCAGTTGCGGTTGCAGCTGCAGTTATTGCTGAAGCGCCAAACAGCCCGCGCACTATGCCACCTACTTCCTATGTTTCTTTAGTTCTTCCGTAACAATAAATTCTACATAAAACACGATTCCATTAATGCTTACTGGTCTTATGGAATATGGTAAATTACAATCATTGGGGAATGAAAGGTAACAATAATGAAAACAATCTATATTGATATATCATACCTACGCTCAGAAGAGACCTCTATTTGTCTGTTTTTTTTTCAGATATACCCACGATTTTTGATTCCACTTGCATTTGCATCGAGTCGTCGATATGCTCAGGGAAGTAGAAACCATTTTTCGATATATTTGTGCGATAAGCGGAACGAATTTCGCGCTTTCATCCTTTAATTTTGAGAACAACAGTTGAGCCGAGATGTGATATTTGTTATATGATGGCTTTGTTTTAAATAAATATATGCACAGAGATCTAAAAGTCTCGGGTATAGTTATATATCTATCTGGGTAAGCCCAGCGACATCAAAATATACATCGATATGTCAACATTATGTAACATCCCATCCCTAGCATCGCGATACCAGTATCTGTCTTCAGGGTGACCGTTTACGGAATATTTTATACTTTTCGGTACTTACGGTATATCAGTATATACAGATATATTTTTACAATTGTTCGGTATATTACGGTATATTTGAGAAGGTAACACTTTCCACACATTTTCCAAATGATTACAAACACAAACAGAAACATTTATAAGATAAAGGGTCATAAGGTATACAAATCCATAAAAAGAAGTATTTTTAACAAGTATTTTTTTCAGTGTTAAAAGTCTTTGCAAGCTAGTAATTTCAAATAGAACATCAACATCGAGGAGTATGATTTAAGACTATGGTATTTACGGTATATTTTTAAAATGAGATGGTATATTTTTGAGGGTGTGACGGTATAATTAATTGATAATTCCGCGGTCACACTGTCTGTCGGTATCGTGTTGCGTTTTGCCGAAAAATCTAAACTATTTTAAGGTGTTTTAAATCCATCAAACGTTGATAAAGTGAAAAGGTGCAAATACAACAGAGTTTAGGCTGCAATAATATAATAAACAGGTAAATGCTAAATATAGTATACTCAACTATGCATATATACATATGTACGTGCATATGTACATATGTATACGCACTTCCCAAAAAATGATGCAGAATATTGTGACATATCAATTGTGTGCATGTGTGCAAGCATGCAAACAATCTCGTGTTTGTGAGAGTGTATGGTGCGATTTGAACAAATTGATTGTTGCGTTGTTGACCTTCACTTGGCTATAATCAAATGGATCTGCTGCCGCCTGTCTCTTGAACTCTTCAATGGCAATGTGAGGCGGCCTCGAGCGAAGAAACAATTTCGTTGGCGATTGTAATTGTGAGGAAATACGAGCGAAAGGGTCAAAAAGATGTGCCACAAAGCATTTTCCATTCTTTGTTTTACTTTTGCGCGCGCTTTCTCTGCAAAACACCAGCAATAGCCGTGCACTCGCCCGCTCACACATCCATACAATCTCACAGAGAGCGCAGTGTAGTATATTACTTAACAGCGCCCGCCTGTCTCCTTGTCGTGTTTTTTTTTTTTTTTTTTTTTTTTGTATTCGTTTATTCCTTCTATTCTATTTTCTTGCTTTAATACTACATTCTTACACTAGTGAGTAAAATTTAAATGCGGGCCGTATTTGCCGCAAAGCTACTGTTTTGCATATCTGTGTGTGTGTTTGTGTGTGCGAACAACCTACTTCCAATTACACTGCTTCCACCCGCCACGTCCCTGTGCCACTCTAACAAATAATAGTTATTCAAAACATTGGCCACTTCTTTTTCCTTATTTTATTTCGGTTTTATTTTGCATTACGCTATCACTCCATTTACCGGTGCCAATGCTTCTTTGTGTATACGTAAATATGTGTTATAACTGTTAAACGCCCGCTCCGACAACCTGTTTCATGCTTACGCTGATGTTTTTCACATTCTTATGAGATTATTCCAATAAGACAACTTACCGACTTGTCTTTCACTTTCTGCCGGCGCAGAGGCCTGAAAACGTAGGAAAGTTGATTTTTGTGCGTGTCACACAAACGCGTTGACCTTGTTTACCAGCACCATATACGTGTAAATGTGTGCACATACATATGCACATAAATATACGTGAAAGACAATAAACAAAACTTCTCTCTCTCTCACCATCCGCCCGCCCCCCACAGGGTTCCCTTGGGAGAGTCCCGGTCCCGTTCATCGCTCAATTACTGCTTTGCACGTTCAATTTCGCACAAGTACAGTTTGTTATTCGCAATACCCAAAGAGCCGAGTACCCCACCAACACATGCGTACTCAAGCCTGTCCGTGTGCCTGTTCTCTTATGTGTACATATGTGCGTCATGCGTTTTGTTTTGATTTCAATTTTGTGGCCACTTGCTGGCATCTCAGAGCCATGCGGACAGCGACGACCTAGATTTTGGCCTCCTTTTCTGTTGGATTTCGGTTGTGCGTGTGCCCCAACAGGCACGTAGCACATCCACACACACGAACACATGTTTTTTCAGCCACTTTCGCCCCATCGTACAAAAACAACAAGAATGTGGTGCATTTTCGCAGCTTGGACAACAGTACGAGGTCAGTGTTGTAAAGCGGTTACGTCGAACGCAGCTGCTTAGCGGCAGCAGCGTTGCCACTGTACTACACTAATTACTTACAGACATTGTATACATATTTGACCCATGCTAGAGAGGCGATATTCTGTGTTAATGGCTGGTTTGTCACGTATGACACAGCCAATGTGCTCCAACGTTGGTGTTGTGTTGCAAGGGAGGGGGCAGCCACACACCAATATTCATATATGTTTGTAGCTGCGCTGAGGTTGTTGCTCTGTTCGTTCGCTTTGTGCACGTTTCGCCCTTACCGGAACAATGCAAAACAGCAAAAAGATACAATGAAAGCGAAAGCAATTGCTGGATCAGAACCCTGGGAAGAACGACAACAGCACAGAGCGCAGCCGAACTCAATTTTTCTCAATTAACATTTTGAATCTGCCAGGTGGCAACTCTGTGTACGCCTCCCGCCGACAGTGAATGTTATGCAAATTGTTGTTTTTATTGCCCTCTTGTTTCGGCTCTTTCTATATCTCTTTCTGACCGGTGCTGTCTTGCTCTATCTGTATCTGTGGTCGCTGTAAATACAACCGGAATTTTCGCTACGCGCATTCTCACGTACACACGACCACGCACTGCTCATGAGTAGAAGCGAGACGGAGAGATATACACGACTCAGCTGCTCTCTTGCGTTATCACTGCATTCGCTTTGCGCTGCCCAATCTCTCACTCGCACACACTTCCTCGTCATTTTGCCTTTGTGTTTCTTGTGTGCAGACGCGTTTTACCCGGAGCTCCTCGTACCGCCGCGCATATGTTGTATATTTCGCATTATTCCCGCTAACCCGAAAAGTACTTAAGTGTTTTGTGTAAAAAATAAGTATCGCCGCATTTAGCAGAAAGCCGATCGTTTGTTAAGTCAGGTAAAAAGCACTTTGTCAGTGGGAGGAGGGGGTACAGACAGCTGTGTGTGTTAATAATAGCAACAAGAAAATGTTAGGAAACCTGTGAATGCATTTTCAACTTCGAAAATCGCACGTAAAAAAGCATTCATTTCAAGCATTTAAGCAATCGAAAAAAAATGCTCAACTTATGCACACACACAAATGCTAAGCCGGTGCACACACATACACGTAGATAGACGCTCACGCACTTTTGTACTCAAAAGAAAATCAGTTTTCCAAAAACAACATCAACCGTTGGTTAAGAGTTGGATGAGGAAGGGGGGGGGGGAGGCCTAGCCGCCAGCCGAATCAAAAGTCACTTCATTCGCTGCGAGTGCAACGAGAGAGCGCGCTTTAAATTATCTGTGTAGGTGTGTGTGTGTTTGTTCGTGTGTCCCTTTTTCGCTCTGTGTTTTGTTTATGCGGCGCGCGTCCCCAAAAACTTGCAATAACACGTACAGAAGTGGTATTGCCAGGCAACGAAAATTGCGCTTCAGATATACATACATTTGTATGTGTTTGTGTATTTGAACGCGCGCGTGGCTTAGCTATCTCGCCCGCTTACTCCTATTGATCTTATTGCTGTTAAAACATGTTTGCTAAATTTAATTAACACCGCGTCAAATAAATACTACTTAATGAATGTTGATAAGACATTTCTTTAAGCCTTTCGGGTCGAACCGGTTTTCGAAACGGAAGCATTGTAAAAAGATTTGTCGATTGGCGTTGAATTTCATTTTGAATTGGAATTGCATTTTAGGTTGTAATAAAGCGACGCATGCACAGGCTGAGCAGAATAATGAAAAGAAAGCAGCGTTGCCAGCTGTCAGCTGTGTGCCAGCGTTAGTCAACACTGCTGCTGTATGATCATATGTTTTAATATTTTAACCGCTTTTAACTTGAATTCTCGGTTCTCACTCTGTTGTTTAGATCAAATCGCCTAATACGACGACGAAGACGAAGGATAAAAGGTCACAAATGCAGCAAACAACAGTTAATCGCAAGAAATGGCTGTTGGCTGTGCTACGAATCATCAGTATAAATCCAATGGTCGCCAAGAAATAACACTAACAACTCTTCTGTGAATGCACACACTCCCACATAAACAGTCACACACACACACACATATATATATACACAAGAAAGCGCAAGGACGCACAAATCAATCTACAATCCGCAACCCACAGAGGCACACACAAATACTTACAACACAGTAGGACAACAAAAAGAAAAACTTCCAGAAATCATTCAACATACGTCAGAGATAGGAAGGATATCAACGCCTTTATTTTCAACAAGTAAAGGAGAAACAGCAACAAAAATGTTTAGCTTCCATAAACCACGCGTTTACCGCTCCACCGACGGCTGTTGCATCTGCCGCGCCAAGTCGAGCAGCTCCCGCTTCACGGCCTCCCGCAAGTACGAGAAGGAATCGGTGCTGTGCTTCAATCTGCAGGAGCCGCGCAATGGCGAGATCTGCAACGCGTGCGTGCTGCTGGTGAAGCGCTTCAAACGTCTGCCCGCTGGCAGCAAGCGCCATTGGGGTCATGTAAGTGCCAACAAAAGCCTACCACGATAAATAATCTTTATGCTAATGCTCTCTTTCTCGCTTATTCAGGTTGTGGATGCCCGAGCTGGTCACGGCACCAAGTCCATGGCGAAGCAGAAGAAGCGCGAAAACGCAGAGAACGCCGGCGAAGGAGGAGGAGGTGGCGGCTCCAGCGGCAGCTCCTTTATACCCGAGAAGTTTGCAAAGATCTTTAAGAAGAATCGCAAGGGCAAGATAACGGCCATTCAAGGAGCCGTGGCAGCTGAGCCAGTAGCCAGAGACCATCCACGTCCCAGCAGTTCTTCGCCCATGTCTCAGCACCAGCAGAGCGACTCGAACGAGAGCAACGAAGATGAGCAATTACCTGTGGCCACCTTGACTACGGGTGGTGGAGGGGCTCCAGCGATTATGGCGGCCCCCTATCAGACCAGAAAGCGCACGGCTGCCGCCTCACAGGCAGCCCTCGCCGAGCAGGGCCAAAACAGCAAGCGACCGAAGCTCACTGGCAGCAAGCGACGCTGCCAACTGGCGCCCAAGAAGCATCGACGCGCCGTCGACAATGTGCCCTTCTTCGAGGAGAGCGATCTGATACGTTTGGAGGTCTGTTGCGGCACAGTCTTCCAGAGTCTGACTCTGGGCATGTGCTGCTACATAATCGATCCGATGCTGTACAAGCCATGCGAGAAGCATCAGCGGCTCAGGCGTCAGCAGGCGGAGATGGCAGCCGCCGCCAGCGTTGCCAAGCCAGCAGTTGCGATTGAAGCTCCATCTCAAAATCAAACTCAGAAGCAAGGAAATATTGTGGCAAATCCGATGCAAGCTATGAAGAAGCATCATCTGTTCTTTAAACGTCAGTCGGAGTCATTTCCACAGGGCGATATCCATAGAATAAGTCCCATTCCATTGAACAAGACTGATGCCACGGCTATGGCTCTGCCTCTGTCACATTCCAATACGGCCATGGCCACCGCGAGCCTCCATCCGGGTATGACCACTACATCCATGGGCGCAGCTTCACCCTCGTCGCTATCTTCGTCGTCCAACTGCTCGACTTCGTCGTCGGTGAACACCAAATTCAACGACAACTCTTCGGACTCTGGCTTCGATGAACATGTTCTCGAGCGCAAATCGAGCGTCAGTCCGCCCACGGATGAGCTGAAGCAGCGCGCAACCACAGCAGTCGCAGGTGGCATGCAACTAATTCTGGCCAGCGGCCTGCCTATAACTGGCCAGACTCAGAATCTAGTGCTGGCCGGCAATGAATTCACCGCCCGAATTGTCCAGCAGCGTCAGCAGTCGCCCGAGGTGTCAGTCGCCGCTGGAGAGAAAGTCGTCGTCGCTGGAACTGCACTGAAAATCAATGTCGTTGGCGGATCTCAGGGGAATAGTAATAAGATTCGTGCAATATTCAATAATGCCAACACCATACAGCATGAGAATGGGGTAACCACCATACTGCCGGCCTCCTCTTTGGCTGCCAGCAATCAGACGGCAGCCATGAATGCCATAGCCCCCAGCACGGTGACCATAACGCCGGCCAAAAACGGTGCCACCGTAGCCACTGTGGCCAATCCCAAGTTTATACTCGTTAAGCCGGCTAAATTTGTTGGTCAGGCAGTGGTCGCCACCACTCCACCTCCACACTCCGCCGATGCAAAGATCTAAAAGAGAGAGAGAGAGAGAGAGAGAGAGAGAGAGAGAGTGAGAGAGTGAGAGAGAGAGAGAGAGAGTGACGGAGGAGGCGGCGCAGGAATTGCGGTGATGGGACTTGGTGGTTTTGCATCACTTTTTTTTCATATTTTACATATCGTAAGAAACGGCGAAAAGATTTACTTTTATATATTTATTATTGAGAGATTGAAAGACGCCACAGCACATCATTTGTACATATGCCGCATGCGGTGGGGCTTTCGGGAAGCATATTCATATTCATATTTCATATTTTCATGCAGATAAACAACGATGAATGGATGCTGCTGCTGCGTCGAAGAATAGGTTTTTTTTACATTTTGTTTTAAATATGATTTATCAACTTTTTCGCTGGCAAACTAATTGGAGAGAATACTCAGCTAATCGCCCAGCCCCTCACCCCCTGGAAATATATGCAAAAACCTTAAAATAGTATTTAGTTTATGTAAATAAGATTTTGGGACCTCTCTCAGATATTGTATTTTTTCCTAATAATTTGTTGTCTTATTTGATACGGAGCCGCCTCGCCTGTACTACACAGCGCATCGTAGTCATCTCGCTTGCTCCTCCAAAGCCAGGTGCAGGCTGAATACCGTTATTTAGGCGGTAGGTGTTTGCTATCCCGTTTTGGACAGTGGTGTACCTTGGAGAAAAACGTCTCTGTTTGTTTCGCTGCTGCAATCATTTTTTGGAGAAGACGTACAGCATTTAATATAGATATAAATATATTTAGATATAGACATATGTTCTTAGTAGTTCTGATGTGTATGTAGTAGTGCAGTGCCCTAGTAGTATGTAGTCGAGAGAGATAGAGATATAGATATACAGATAGAGATAGAGAGAGATAAAAAGGGATCCCCGATCCTCAATCGAGAAAGAAAGCAATCGCACCCCTCACCACCCACTCACAAATGTAGCCTTAGGAATGAGCCTCGAAATAACGAAAAACAAACAAAAGAAAAGGAAGAGAGAATAATAGAGCGTTAAATTTGGCAAAATTTTTGTTTTCTAAACCTAAGAAATAAAATTACAAAACATTTCCAAAATAAAATCACAACAGTTTGCATTTATTTTACGATTTCCACATACAGCCAACGAGGAAAGTTGAGACTTCCAAGCCTTGGAGCCAATACCAATGTATTTCAGGGTTCCTAATTGCGTGATGTCTCCGTAAACAAACAAAAAAACGAAACGCGAACTATGCGTGCCGAGCCCTGCTCCATTAAACTTGAGAAATTACTACGAATTTAACTCGAAAGTATAAACAGTGAACCAGACCAAGGGAATTTAAGTAATAGAATGGAGTCCAGCACCACATTTACTCTGTTTACAGCAGTTGTCAGTGTGCAAAAACACAACAAATATAGAGTGCCATCTCTTTCTGGCTCTGCTGTGAACTTTTCAGACACACTCGTCCGCAAATCGAAGCCCAAACTTGCCTACACTCTTGCAGATTGACATAAAAAACAGAACAGTTTTACATTTATTGTACATAGTGGGACAAGATTAAGCTATAAAATCGAATGTTTTTTACAAACTGTAGTAAAATTCATGAGCGTCCAGGTAGAGGGCAATGCCCACCCACAGGAACGTGTTCCACGTGCATTCTAGCAGCAGCACAAAATGGGTGTTCATGGCCCCGATACGCCAGTGCCAGGGTAACATTTTGTGCAGTACTGAATGGCCCACGTACATGATGATGGCATTCATGCCGCATTCGGAGAAGGGCCAGCCCGACCACCAGCCATCGCCCACATCGATGATGTAGTAGAGCAGGACAAGCAGGAGCTGCGCCACGCTGACGGTAGCAAACACAAAGGAGAGTGACCAGAGGTTCTTGTTCACGGGTATCACGCCACCCTCACGGGAGAAGCCGCACAGGACACCGCCCATGAGTCCCAGGAGAATCGAGAGGAGCAGCCATCGTCTGATGCGGCTCTGCCAGGTGGGATGGACGAGCAGCGTGAGACCGGCAAAGGCGCCCAAAAATACCTGAACAATGCTAAGCAGGCAGCCTGCGTGAGTACAGATGGAATTATTGAAGAAAGTTCTGAAGCGATTGGAGACCAAAGGCTTACCAAAGACTCCCTCGGGATCGAAGGCACTGGAATCGTAGACATATTTGGCCGTGGGATGCTGATAGATGTGTGCATTGCCCAGGACCTGCTGGTCCACATAGCCGGCGGCACCGCCAATGCAGTTCGGATGGGCAGCCAGATCGTGCTTGCCGCCGGGCCCCAAATAGCCGCGCGGACAGCCGGGCACAGGCAGGCCGAAGGTCATGCCGAGATAGGCGGCGATCAGGGCCAGCAGTACGGCCAGCTCCCCGCTGAATAGACAGACATCGTAGATGGCACGATGCCAGGCACTCTGCGGCAGCACCTGCTCCCGACGGCTGCAGAGGGTGTGCAAGATGCCGACAACAAGGAAGGCAATCCCGAAACGCTGCAGCACACCCATCAGACGCAGCTGCTCCAGCGAGGGACCGGTCATCGAGTTGAGGCAAAGGCCGAAGGCAAAGAGTTTGATGGAGCGCCACAGGATGCGCAAACAAATGCGAGCCTTGCTGTTGCCGCGCGATAGTTGCGCCTTGACCGAGAGGGGTATGCAGACGCCCATGATCCACAGGAAGGAGGGAAAGACCAGATCGGCGAGATTCAGTCCGTTCCAAGCGGCATGCTCGATCCACGCATACCCACCGCCCCCGCTATTCACGAATATCATCAATACAATGGACAGCCTGTGGAAGGGCAGCCAAAAGCAGGATGAGTAAATATTTCGTCTTCCATGGCAGCTCCAAAAATTACCCGCGGAACGTGTCCAGACTTCGCATCCGCTTGCGTTGCGTTGCCTTTGCGGCAGCGGCCCCAATGCTGTCCGCCGCGGCAGCAGCCTCATCGTAGCGATGGCAACGCCAGGCGTAGCTTCCTAGCTTCAGGAGGATTAGCACTGCGGCCACCAGCACGAACACGGAGAGGAATGCTGCAAAAGAGACCACAGCTTCAATTTTACGATCGGTGGCCCAGGGGTACACACTCACCATAGTTGATGGGCACGCCCGGCTTGTCCACGGCAAAGTCGCAGCTACCATTGGCCAGGAGCGTCAGATTGTAGACGCCGAACTCCTGCAGATCGGTGCGGCGCAGCCAGCAGAGGGAAGAGCTTTTGCAGTATGTGGAGTGGCAGGGAATTATATTAAATGGTTTGATAACACTTTGACAATCGCGTCAAGTGCCACAAGTACACACACAATTAATTTTATTTATTTATTTTTTTTATACCCGGTACTCGAAGAGTAAATAGGGTGTATTGTACTTGTGCACGAAGTGAATGTATGTAACACACAGAAGGAAACGCTTCCGACCCCATAAAGTATACATATTCTTGATCAGCATCAATAGCCGAGTCGATTGAGCCATGTCTGTCTGTCCGTCCGTCCGTCTTGTTGAGCGCCTGGATCTCAGAGACCATAAAAGCTAGAGACACCAAATTTTACATCCAGACTTCTGTATGCTCACACTTTTACAAGTGTACTTTAAAAATGAGCCACGCCCCCTTCCGCCCTCGCAAAAAGCCGAAAACGTCCCAAATCAACAATTTTGAAGATAAAAGAAAACTAAAAACGCCATTCCGTAGGGAATTGCCATATATATCTGATCAATAAATTGGGATCCGGTTGGATCATTATTATAGCCAGAATGAAGATATTAATTTGCCGTGGCTAAACCCACCCTGTCCCGCAGCTTTTGGTGTTATTTTCACATTCCCTCATTCACGCTCTGCTTCTGCTTCAAGCGGCCTTCCCTCTGCCACTGCCTCTGCCTCTACCAACTTTTAACCCACCCCGTCCCACAGCTTATATTTGGTTTTTTTTTTGTGTGCGGGCGCTGCCTCTGCCGCGAGTCTGCAGTGTGTGGGTCTAGGAAAGGGCGGCGAGCTAAATGAGCGTGTTGGTGTGAGAAGTGTTGTAGATGTAGATGACAGATGAAGAAAAAATGTGAAATTTGACAAAACACCGCTAAGGTGCAGATGTAGTACTGAGTGCCGGGTATAAAAGTTGTGACGCGTAAGAAGCGTCTCACACGTCCCTTCTCGTTTTTTTTGAGCCGTGTTTCAACTTTATTTAAAATCTGTCTTTCGCATACATTTATTAAATTTCCTCTTTGGGTACTTGGCAATCTTATTTCAGATATATTATATTCAAATAATTAATATTGATTAAACGCCCACGCAGAGTGGCACTAGTTACTTGACTGCCTACCAGTAGGCAGTCAACCCATGACAGCGCTGCACTAGTTACTTAGCTGCTTACCAATAAGCTATAGCAATAGCGTTACATAACGACTGGTTAACGGGGGAAACCAACATATGCTATAAAAAAGAGCACACATATACATACATATGTATGTTTGTGTGGTGTACTTACACATTCTCGAATGCATAGCGACCCTGATCGTGTTGAAAGATTTTGAAATTCAAAGCGTACGCCGTGCTCAGCTGTAACGGTTGCAACTGCTGTCCACTGCCAGCGGCGGGCAGAGCTTTCACTTTGGTGTAGGGGCACTGTTACGTTTTGTTGAAGTGGGGAGGGGTAGAGATCGAGAAGATTTCGATTTCATTAATTCTCATCGATTCAAGAGTGAAACCGAACCAAATTACTCGAAAATTACCGTATAGCATTCGTCGGAAAGCGTATAGAGAAAACTGTGCTGAGCATACTCCGACCGCAGGTACATGTAGGCCTGGTCGACGCCAAGGGTGCGCATGTTTAGACCGCGCCACTCCGGATCTGTGTACTCCACCAGCAGCGACATATTTTCTGGGTCGAATCCGAGCCGTAGTCAGATGTTATCAGTGCAAACTGAAATGACAGTCTCAAATGGTGCGCGGCAAATGATGGTACCCGCTAGCCTGTTCGGCGTTACTGACGACCGACGCAGCCTAACTGGTCAGAATTTACAACTGGAGAGCGTCATGTTCGGTGCAAGCAAATGAAAACAATTTCGAGTGCGCAATAAAAGTTAATTCAGCGCAACAACAACAACAACACAACCATGATCCATGAAGCATGAAGTAACTATATAAGGAGGTCTCGTCGGCAAAAATTAGGCAAACGTGCGAGTGAAAAGTGCGAGGGCAACGACAATGGAGTGTGCTGAATAATCATTTGAAGGCAATGTGAAAAAACATAATAATTGTTTCATAATTTAATTTTTAATAGTTTGCTTCATAATATGAATAAACATTTTGAAAAAATTAAAAAATAAAGGTTGTCCGCAACCAACCTTCCGCGTCGACAAGCAAACGAGCACTGAAAATTAGGAAAAGCAACGAGTAACTCTGCCACCGACGAGGCCTCCTTATAGTTACTTCATGACATGAAATGATTATTCAGCACACTCCATTGTCGTTGCCCTCGCACCTTTCACTCGCACGTTTGCCTAATTTTTGCCGACGAGACCTCCTTATATAGTTACTTCATGAACGCAACTATAAGAGCAAACTAAATGCAGTGCTGGACAGTGTCCACAGCTGTGCATAGTGGCCAGATGGGTGGAAACCATTGGCACGCAAATTCCATGTCAGATTTGATTAAATTTGATAGTTTGCTAATATTGGTGTGAATTTTTAATTATTTCTGTATGGTATATTAATACGCAAATTTTGATATTGATTGGTTGACTCCCATTCATTTTCCATATGACTTTTGAAATGTTAGCACAATCGGCGGCTTTCGAAGTTATTGCGAAAGCAGGGGGCGTATGTCCGGGGTGGCAACGCCAACAGCTGTTCGCTCTGCGGACCGGACTCTGTTTCCAAATAATTGTTGCTGCCGATGCAGGCTTAAAATTGAGCCCACCAACACCGTAAGAGAGAAAGAGCGAGAGCGGAAGGAAGGAACTCGGTTTCTGTCAGCCATTCATCTGCCCACCCCCTCATCAATGGCCATCAAACCCGAGACACGCCTGTGCGCCGTCACCTTCTTTGCGAAACTGCATCCGGGCGATGTCTGCGGCAGCAATGGCCTGCCGCTCACCCCCAATTCGATAGCGATTCTGGGGCGTGCCCAGCGGTTGAAAGAGGTTCAAGATGAGCACCTGTGCCAGTATCTGGACGTCATTCGCGGCAAGCATGGTAACAAAGAAAACGCCCGAGCAACCTTTTGTATATCTCTAGACTCACATGGAGATTCTTTTCAGAACGCACCATTGTCGTATCGGAGTATGTGGGCTGCTCCCTGGAGGAGCATGTGAAGCGAAATCCCCCGCTCAGTCTCGCACAAATCTTGCGCATCTTTTACCAGGTGGCCTGCGGCATCAATGTCCTCAGCCAGCACTATCTGGTGGCCCACAATCTGGAGCCAAAGAACATTCTCATCGGACCGGATGGAAGACTGAAGCTCTTCAACTACGGACTCTATTTCATGACCAAGGGCGGTGCCTATGTGCCCTTTCCCGTGGGCAACATACGCTACATGGCACCCGAACGACTGCTTGGACTCAATGGCAATGTCAAGAGCGATGTATGGGCGCTGGCCATGCTGTTGGTGGAGCTGGTGCTGGATCTGCAGCTCTGGCCAAAGCTAAAAATATCCAACGTAGTCCGCAAAATACTCGCCTTCGCCAGGAGCAACAATGTGCTGGAGAAGATCGCCCGCGAGCATCAGTGCTTCGAGGCCTACCAGACCATGGACGCAGAGCTGCGGCAGCTGCTGGAGAAATGTCTCCATGCCAGTCCCGGCCAGCGGCCACTGCCCAGGGAGCTGCTTGCCCACAAATGCTTCGCGGACATCCTGCAGGCAGACCGGGAGCAGGAGCGAGAGAAGGCAAAAGAAGATGAGTCTAAGCAGCAGCTGAAGTCCCATCTGCCGCCTCTGCCGCTGCTGCTGCGGTGTCCGCTGTCGCAAATCTATCACCTGTGGCAGCTGGCCGGTGGCGATGTTCAGGCGGAGCTCAAAAAGGAGGGCCTCATCCGCAGCGAGGCGCCCATTCTGGGCCTGCCGCAGATTGTGCGTTTGAACGGTGCCAGCGTCTGTCCGACTCGCAGCCAGTCGCATCTGATGGACGACCGAGTGGTGCCGCTCAAGATGCACGCCCTGCTGCAGCGTCTCAGCCAGCTGCCGGCCAGTGTCTACTTCCCGCTGCTCCACTCGCCACGCTTCTCCTCCCAGCATCAGCGGTTCGTCCTTGAGCTGCAACTACTGCCGCTGGTGATACGAGAGCGCGACATTGAGTACCAGTTCCATCGCGTTCGCCTATTTGCCCGCCTGCTGCAAGCCTATCCGTACACGGCCGAACTGTTGCAGCGTGAGGCGGCCATCGATATTCCGCCGCTGCTGCGTGGTGCCGTCTGGGCGGCACTGCTGGAGGTGGTGCCCAACAGCGGCTACGGGAAGATTGACAAATTCACGCCAACGTACACGGACAGGCAGATCGAGGTGGACATACCCCGATGCCATCAGTACGACGAGCTCTTGTCATCGCCCGACGGCCACCGGAAGTTGCGACGACTGCTCAAGGCCTGGGTGACGGCCCATCCACAGTATGTCTACTGGCAGGGCCTGGACTCGCTCACGGCGCCCTTTCTCTATCTGAACTTCAACAATGAGGGTGAGTGTTGGATCTGCCATGAGGATACCCAAGATGTCGTGTGATCAAAGGGTTTTCCCTTACAGAGTTGGCATTTTTGAGTCTTTTCCGCTTCATACCGAAATACTTGCACTGGTTCTTCCTCAAGGATAATTCGGCCATCATCAAGGAGTATCTCAGCAAGTTCTCGCAGCTAACATCCTACCATGAGCCGCTCCTTGCCCAGCATTTGTCCAGCATCAGTTTCATTCCAGAGCTCTTTGCCATTCCCTGGTTTCTCACCATGTTCTCTCGTGAGCTGCCCTCAGTCTCCTTATCTATCTTTGCTGAATCTTCCTTTTTGTAGATGTGTTTCCGCTGCACAAGATCCTTCACTTGTGGGACAAACTGATGCTGGGCGATAGCTCGTATCCGCTGTTCATCGGCATCGCCATTCTGCGCCAGCTAAGGAGCACGCTGCTCGATTCGGGCTTCAACGAGTGCATACTGCTCTTCTCCGATCTGCCCGATATCGTGATGGAGGCCTGTGTGATCGAGTCCCAGAAAATGTACGAGGCGACGCCAAAGAGCATAACGCACCGCCAGCACGCCTTGCGTTCCCAGCCGCCCCAGTCTCTGGTTTGTTTTATTTAGCTTCGATTTACAACCAAGTCAATCGTCTGACCGAATCTTTTTTTTCGTTCGTAGGATATTGGCCTAACTGATGTGGAGCTAAAGCATCTGCAGCTTGAGCAGTGTCCCCGCATCAGTGCCAAAGATGTGCAGTACTTGCTGCTTCATTCCCCCTCCGATCTGGCACTCATCGATCTGCGGAGCGTGGTGGACTACGGACATGTGCATGTGCCGCATAGTATTAACATACCGTTTGCCACGGTACAGCTTGGCGAGCAGCGTTTGGAGGCGCTTAATGTTCCACAACTGGAGGCACAACTACGCGGGCGGATTGTTGTTTGTGTGAGCAACATTCATCAGAATGCAGTGGAGGTGAGTAAACCGCATCACGCAACGAAAACTCTTTTCATTTCCTTTCCTTTCTTTTCATTTTACAGTTCTCAAACTTTCTGGTGGCCTGCGGCGTCCAACGCACTTGCATCCTACACAAGGGATTCAATGTCTTGCACTCCATCGAGCCAAATATACTCATCTCGAATTGATTGATCGAAGAACCAACCAACAGCTTACACACCCCTTCGTCCCCTCTGTGTTGTCTCTCTCTCTCTGTCGCTTTTTTTCAGCCTCATTGCTCCTCCTTCTCCTCCTACTCTTTTTCGTCTAGCCTAAGCGCACTGTACTATACTGATAATAATATTTTATATATATTCTATATACTTTTCGTATATATACATTGATGTATTGTGTACATACGTGTAATATTTATAGCCTTTGAACTGGCCGTGTGTTTTATTGCTCTAAAAGAGAATTGAAAGAGTGCAAACATCTTTGAATTCTACACTCTTCTAGGATTTTTCCATTCAATTCAATTTACACAACTGTGTTAATTTTTCGTTGACACAAATCCGAGAACCAAAACGAATATACATACATATAACTAGGATAGGCGAAAGCTAAGCCATGAGAAAGGGTAAAGGGTAAAATTGATGATTTTAGATATTAAACTAAACTTTTCATTTCGGTACAGTCGCAGGCCCAGGAACAGGTACTGGTTGAGATAGTCGATGTGGATCCAGATTGCCTGTTCGCGACTTTTAGGCTTTTTGCGCTTTATTAGAGTTGAATGTGAAGAAAGTGCGCTTCCGACAGCCCAATATCTTTGGGTATCATTTGGCCTCATCACCACAGAGCACATTACAGCAAAAATAATTGCGTGCTAAATGTTGAATAAATTTTAAGTTAATTGTATTATTTACTGACAGCATGCAGGTCTGCAAGAGACCACGAAAGCGAGTACTTCGATACTCAAAAAACCAAAAAATGTACTTAGTTAAACTTAAATTAAATGAATAGCTAACATAATTATTGTTTAGTGATTTGTTTTTATTAATTCTTGATACCCTACGACTACACAGGGTATCCCTAGGACGAGTCATGCTATGCCTATTACTAGAAAAGTAAGAAAAGGGTATACAAAACAAAAAAGATTCGAAAAAATGCAAAACGAAGGAGAAACGGAATGGAAATGTTGTTAAAGCTGGCTCGCTCACTTAGGCACTGCGAACACCGCGCAGCTCCTTATCGGCCTTCTTGAGAGTGATGAAATTATTGAGGCCCTTGACGCGCAGCTTGGACCAGATCATAAAGTTGCCTAGACCCAGAATTGTGGCGGCATGAAGGGCCGCCGCCTCCGGATAGAGGACGGTGGCACAGCCAAGTCCCGAGGGCAGATTCAGGCTAGACCAGACATCCACCTGCATATTGTCGGACTTGACGGGCGGGCAGTTGATCACTGGATAGTTGGTGCTGCCCGATACGACAGGTCCCAGACCATTGGAGCGTCCGGCCACGGCCACAAAGATAAGGTTGTTCATCACCGACTCGTACTCTCGGACAATGCGAAGCGTCTCCTCCGGTCCCTTGTGCGCAGAGCTAACGCGCAGCTCCACGTTGAGGCCCAGGGAGCGGCAGCTGGTGGCGATCTTCTCGCTGTGCGATGTGTCCGAGGCACTACCCATGAGCACCACCACCAGGTGATCCTTGCGCGGCACAATATCAGCCAGCTGCTCCGACACCCAGATAAAGTTACGCTTCACCGTGTCAAGGTCACTGGACGTGACCGATGTGAGATTGCGATACACCTGCTTGTCCACCATCAGGCGCTTGTCGCCCGCTGGCCACAGTCGCCACGAGTCAGAGTCTATAATGTCGGCGAGCACAATGTTGCCATCGGCATCGATGCCAAACTCCACCTTCATGTCGATCAGAGCACAGTTCTTTGTCTGCCAGGCCCGTTCCAGTATCTCGAAAACCAGCAGTGTCGTACGGCGCATAATGTCCACCTCATCCTGGCCTGTTGATTCAAAGATGATGATAAGTTACGGCTGTGCTTCAGATTGCTTACCAATTGACAGGCCATTGAGCTCAAATTTAGCTGCGATTATTTGCTCCTCGCTCCACTGGGGATCGTGGTTGGCGTCGTCCTTAAAGAATGTCTCCTGTTTGGGTGGTGAGAATCTAGCAAGACAAAGGTTGATCGTGATTAACTTTCAGGAAGTGGGAGGAATGCTTTGCTTTGCATTCAGTTTTGAAGTTGACATTCTTCTGACGAAACTTGGCAACGAATTGCATTAGGAATGGTTTTCGATTACTTTTGCAATGCTATTCGTGATGCGGGGAATGGGGATGGCTGGGCAAACAGATGCTTATCGGGACAGGCGTAGTCGTTGACCTCAATGCAGTGCTTCGATTGCAGTTAAATTTGTTTACCGCAGGCGGCAACAGCGTCAAACGTCAATGATGGTTGATCGGCGGCCTCGACTGGGATCGATGGAGTGCCGATAACCTCGTCATTAATGCCACTAACCTGTAGCCCTCCGGTACGCCAACATTGCGCTTGAGGAACGATCCAGTGGCCAGGCGTCGGGTTACCCACTCGATGGGTATCATCTCACATTTGCGGCTAATAAAGGCCTTAGCCCCGCAATGCTTCACATAGGCCGTGCGTATACCTATTGAATTTTGAATGTTTCACATAAATTCCACAAAATACACAAAGCTGAGGTATTTGGGGGACGGGACGGAACTCACCAGCTTCGTTGAGCAGCCGAAATACCTGGCCGTTGGTGGTATTCGAGATCTCCGCCTTGCCGGCCAAATCATGGGCTTTTACACCATCGCCGGCAGTGATGCGATCCTTGCTCAGCAGCAGGCAAAGTCCAGGATGCTCGGGCAGGTCGTACACTAGCTTGGTCTTCCCCTCGATCAGCACCTTTCCAAGCTTGTAGCCATCAACTGTGAGATTAATGGTTTCATACACATGAATGTATAGCGATATGTATGGATTTCACACTTACTGGATGTAGTTGTCATATTTCTTGCTTCAGTTTTTATGTTTCTTGATTAATTCGAATTAAATTAAATTTGTCTCTCTGATGTGTTCCTTCTCTTTCACCGTTCTCACGTGTTGCGCGCTTCTCTTTGTGCTTGATATTCGCGTGTGTGCTTCGCTCGCTGTGTCGCTCTCTATCTCGTTCTGCTACGTTTAGTCGTCTGCTGCTGTGGGTCTGCGTCGAAGACTCGCTCAAAGCGTTATGTGCACCGACAGAACGGTTTCCACGACTTTATGTTTTGGCTTATCGCTCGCATGAAGCAACGTTATAAGGAGGTATCGTCGGTTGCCTTCGTTTTGTTTTTGCACCATTAGAGTTCTCACATATTAACCCTTGCGTACACCAGGGACTGTAAATAATGATTATTTGTAATTTTTTAAATAAAAAAATCATTCACTTGTGGAAAATTTTAGGCTGGCGTACATGTGCATATACATACATATTCATCTTAAAGTATAATCTATGCATATCCACCATGATTTGAGTGTGTTCAAGTAATATCGAAATACTCACAATATAATGATTAATTTGGAGTTATATTTTACTACTCAATCAATAATGATTATATTTTAAGAAAACAAAAATACTCAAGATATAATAATTAGACGAGACCTCCTTAAATAGTTTCTTCATGCTTGTGTGTATGCATCTAGAGAACGGGCATCCATACATACATACGTTACAGAGCGTGTACGTGCCAAGCAACGGGTTTTTCGGATACCCACGTCCAAAAAGCAATTATATAGTTGCTTTATGTTTATGCCCACGTCATAATTTCCTTCAATTCTGTCAAGGGAGGGTAAACAAAAAAATTGTTTCTGTTGTGTTTCCCCATAGTTTTTAATAATAAACCTTTCTCCTGAAACGGGAATTTTATCGGTTGCAATCCAGACTTCTGGGAAAATTTAACGATCCGCCAGAAATCCTAAAATTGTGCCATTGTAAGGATATTGCTGTTTGGGGGTAAAATAATGAAAGAGGGAAAACCGCCAATTAATTAGTAAGTTTTATCAAAGAAAACTAGCATATTTTAAGTAAATTTTCTTGCTTTTGGGCACAGTTTTGAACCTCGCTCAATTTTCATACATGTAACCCCAGGGATGAAAAACATCGATGTTTTCTGGCAGAGTATCGATGATAAGTTTTACATTTTGTCTCGTCTATCTTCATATGAGAGAAATACGTAAGTGGAGAAGAAAAAGCTCGTTAATTCGGAAATGGAACAGTTTTAGTTTCTAAGCATAAATCGAGTCTTGTGAGCTTTATTTTTAATCAACATTGTATCAATAGTATCGATGCCTGTAAACATCGATGCTTGTCCACCTCTACTGTCATAATTCTAGTCGATACTCGATGACAACTGCATCAAGCAATCGATGTTGGACGGCATCGATATCTGCAAAATCCAACAACGATCGTCGGCTTTTCAAACGTAAAAGCGATTTTGCGATTTCGAAATCTAACCAGACTGGCAGCAAGTTGTTGCACCATAATGCTCTGCGGACGAGGAGCTGCGTTTCAATACATTGTTCATTTAAATTTTCCGCCATTATATGACCAGGGTGTCCTCACAGCTAAGGTAAGAGTCCCGTGCCAACCCACAGCACCTACCCCTATGCGCAGGTCCGTGGGTTTCGGCGCCGCATATTGTTTTATCATGTGGACCAGCATTTGCCGCCTCGCCTCGAGGGTTCAGTGTCATAGAACTTCCGACGCCAACGCCGGCAACGGGAATTTTCGCCCCAAAGCAGTTTCGCGTTTAACGTTTAACGGCGCGCCCGTCGTTCATCAAAGCGGCGTCGAAGTAGTCGCAGTCGCATCGCAGCAAAATACAAAAAAGCAACGTAATCCCTTTTGTTATACTAGCAACAAAACGCTTCTCTTATTGTTGTTGTATATTTCAATTCGCTCACTAGTGTGTGGTTGTTGTTGCTTTTCGCCCGCTTCTAGTAAAGCGTCCCCGTCTGTCTGTCAATTGTTTCATATTAAAATTTGTTTAGCTTAATTGTAAAGCACAGACTCACGTCTTCCACAAAGGAATCAGTAGCAGCGTCAGAGGCAACATAAGTAGCAATTCAAAGACATTAAATAAAATACATAACATAAAAATGTGTAAAAATTTGTTATTGTATTTGCAAAAATTGACAATTTTCGTCCCACGGTTTTGTTTCGTTTTGTTCTGTTATCCTTGGCGTGTCGTGCCTTAGTTTTTGTCGCTTCTCTCTCTCTTTCTCTCTCTCGATTTCACTGTGATTGCATCTGCAACCCTCTGTTGTTGTGTTGCTTTTCTACCAGATGTGTGCGGGTCCCGGTCACCGTTTCGAGAGAGCAAGAGTGGGCCTACAGTGGGCATAGAAATTATTTACGAGACATCATCGAAGATCTCAAAGGTCTTTCAGCAGTATGCATTTTTTATTTGATATTCATAACTGTTCTCAGTATCTCTTCTAGCATGGCTGCCCGCACACACAGACACACACACACACATGCATTCATACACAAGTACATGCATACATATGAAAATATGCAAACGAATTCTCTTGATTTTTGATATGGGTACGGCTGCCTGGTACGGCAGAAGGTATTATGATTTTTGCAAAATGTTTGCAACGCAGAAAACGATGCATTTTAATCCCCCTTTAATCCTTAAAGGAGTTTCATTTGCATCGATAGACGTGTGTAGTATGCGTTGTTCTGAAGAGGGTATCAAGTGTTCCGGTGCTTAAAGTTAGTGTTTGCTTCATGTTTCTTGCTTTGTTTTGTTTTGTTTTGTTTTGTTTTGTTTTTTTTTCTTCGTTCGACGTTGGACGCAAATCTAAATTGATTTTTCTTCTCGGATTCCGGCTGCTGCTGCTTCTCAGCTGCAACAACCATGCATACATATGTAAGTATGTGCATAATATGTATACATATGTACATACATACGAAAGTATGTATTTACATACATATGTATTATATGCTGCATACACAACGCGCCCAGCGGCACACATTCAGCGCTGATCAAGGAGCTGCAAAAGGAATGAAGTCGTTGAAATACTTTCAGTATCGGCTGTCATGCATGTGTACATACATATGTACATATGTATGTATATACAGTGGCAAAAATGTCAAAGGAAAATCCCGTTTTCTTTCTAAAAATCTTTTCAAAGTCCCGGTGTTTCTTATCGAATATGTATATGCCATGGGTGCCTGGATAAATACAAGATAAAACAAAAACATTTTTTATGAAAAACTAGAACCTACTTTAAAATTGATCGGGAAAAGACGTTTTCCCAAAGAGTGGGTCTAATATATTGAAAAAGTAATATTTTTATGAGAGTTTTCCCCGACCTAGTCCATTTGTGAGCTCCAACAATGAAATAATTAAGTAGAGAACTTGTACTGAGAAAATTAATTAGTCGAATAAGGTATTTTGATAATAATTTTGATCATATTTGATAAATATTTTGATCGTAAAATCAAACTTTTTTGGTAGAATTCATTCAATAACATCTTTTAATAATAAACACTATCAAAAAAATTGGAATTTAAGAAGATAGTCTCTGAGTCTCTGAAAATGATAAATTGTTTCTTATATAAAAGGAATTTTAGATATTAACTAACAAACATATTATTTGGTCATTGACAAGTTCATTCCCGATTTACATAATCTTAAAAGATTATTTTATTATAGCGTAAGAAGACCGATAGTTTCCACCTGAAGAAAATACTGCAATCTGTCTTAGCCGGAGAGAAGGAGAATCGGTGGATGAGGAACAGACGGAGGACAAGCCAAAATCCAGATTTAGAAAAAATAATCTGAATCCAGCACGAACCGGCAACGGCGGTGTGTTTGTGGTCCATACGCCATGAGTTCATTCATCGAGCTGCTGGGACTGTTTCTGCTGCTGATGTTGCCCTTCCTGTACGAGACGAATCACATTTTTCGCTATTATTTCAAATTCCTAATCTACTACGGCATCGTGTCGTTCAACTCGATCGTACTCATACCGGCCTTCCTCACACGCCCCTGCGATGTGCGCAACCTGCTGTAAGTATTATTCTTATTTAATTAACTTCAATCTGAATGCATTCAGTTACAGTGGAACGTCCTTTTGAAAGGACAAACACTTAGTTTTGGCCTGGCCGACAAGGGAGAAAATTAGTATAGTATTAGTTAGTATGGTATTATTAGTATTAGTAGTAACCGAATCCTACTCTGCACTTTGCTTGCTGCATTCTAATGGCATGCTACCTCAAAGTGGTTAGTCTATAACCAATTGCAGGACACTCAAATTGCCGATGAATAATGCATTCGGCGATGTTGTTTCGACAGCTCTCTTGAGGTACAATTTGCTGGGGAACGAAGCACTTAATTTACGGATAAGAAATTGTTCTTACAGTGTGCAGGTGCACTGATTAAGTTAATATTTGGACTTATGTATGTAGCTAACCCGGTTTAATTGGTGACTCTCTGTCGGCCAGACTTTGTCGTTGGAGGGTTTTGACAAGTTGGGACTAGAAATCCTATCACTGGGACCCCCTAAGGGTTTCAAATGCTACATGAATTATTAAGCCACCACCATCCGACGTCAATGACACATACAACATTAATTTCCCATCAATATTGACAAGTTAAGATTGCAGGTGGCAACCACAAGACGCTACTCGGTGGGGCCATCTGGATGTCACTCTGAAAATATCGAAACTGTATATTCTATGTAAATTTCCAGAGTACTCTGGATTGTGTGGTTAGTTTCGCATTGAACTGGAAGCAAAAGTGCGCCCCAAAGAGTCACATTACTGTAAGGTATATGGATTGATGTCAGCGTTATCATCTGAAATGGATAGACCCATTCCGTTTCGAGGGTATCCTATAGTCCAACAACCGCATAAACGGCATTAATAATTGTTTTTTTGTTTTGTTTTGGCAATGCTTGCCGATACCGCCACCTGTGTGTCAATCGAAGGACAAAGTTGGTGCTTTGCCATTCTGTTGGGGCTATACCTATACCTATACCTATACCTATACCTATACCTATACCTATACCTATACCTATACCTATACCTATACCTATACCTATACCTATACCTATACCTATACCTATACCTATACCTATACCTATACCTATACCTATACCTATACCTATACCTATACCTATACCTATACCTATATCTATACCTATACCTATACCTATACCTATACCTATACCTATACCTATACCAATACCTATACCAAAAGGTGGCCCCGAGGTCGCTCCATTGCGGTGTCTGTTCTCCCGTGCACACACCTCCTTCCCGCACTTGCGAATCGACTCAACACGACTCGACTCGCATGACACTTTGTGAAAAGTGTGTTGTGAAAAATCATGAATATTTGATAACGTTGTGGTTTACTCGTACTCGTACTCGTGCTTGTAGTATCAATTATGCCTTTGTTTCCTCAACTACTTTATGCAGTTTATCGATTGGGTGGTACCCGGTCACCGGTATCCAACAATGGTAATGCCATCGCCTGGCCTATAATTAATTATACTCCAAGCCTCTAAGTGACGCGCAATAAAGCGGCTATAAACGCGTCACTCTAGTTCACATTTAGTAAATTCTCGTATATAGTACCTATACATAGCTTTGATTGCCCGGCTACGCCGGCTGGGTATTAATATGATTAAAAAACGAGAAGGGACGTGTGAGACGCATCTTACACGTCACAACTTTTATACCCGGCACTGAGTCAGTGTACCGGTACCATATTGTTATACCCGGTACTGACGGGTAAATAGGATATATTGTATTTGTGCACAAAGTGGATGTATGTAACACACAGAACGAAACGTTTCCGACCCCATAAAGTATATATATTCTTGATCAGCATCAATAGCCGAGTCGATTGAGCGATGTCTGTCTGTTCGTCCGTCTTGTTGAGCGCCTAGACCTCAGAGACCATAAAAGCTAGAGCTATCAGATCACCAAATTGGGTGTCCGATTGGACATTATTATAGCCACAATGAAGAAATTAATTTACAGTGGTTAAACCCACCCCGTCGCGCAGCTTATATTTGTTTTTTTTTCACATTCTCTCATTCACAGTCTGTTTCGCGCAGACACGTCTCCGCCATTCACTCTGCCACGAGTCTGCAGTGTGTGGGTCTAGGGAAGGGGAGCGAGCTAAAGGAGCGTGTTGGTGGGAGAAGTGTTGTAGATGTATATGACAGATGAAGAAAATATGTAAAATTTTACAAAACACCGCTAAGGTGTAAAAGTTGTGACGCGTAAGAAGCGTCTCACACGTCCCTTCTCGTTAGTTTTCGTTTATCTTCAACTTTGTAGGTTTTAGAGGTTTTCTCTAGCTCTTATAGTCTCTGAGAACTAGCCGACAAACAAGACGGACAGACGGACAAGCAGACATGGCTCAATCGACTCGGCTATTGATACTGATCAAGAATATAAGTACATATATACTCCATGGGGTCGGAAACGTACAACCGTTATTCGCATTTACCCTATTTACTCTTCGAGTACCTGGTATAATAATAACATAGAACCTGCAAAGCGATTTAATACGTTTCATGGAGGCAACGAGCGATCAATGATCTGCACGGGAGACAATTGGCATGAGCTCTAAGTGTTAAGTGCACACAAATTCACTCTGTAACAAATAATATTATCTATCTACTGATACTCAAACCATTGATTTCTCGATTTTGCAGATGGGCCAGCACTTGGTGTCATCGCGTGACAGCGCTGATTGGGCTGCGCTGGGAGCTGCGTGGCAAGGAGCATCTGGCCAAGGATCAGGCCTGCATCATTGTAGCCAATCATCAGAGCTCGTTGGATGTGCTGGGTAACTAACGAATCGAATCTAGTTGATGTGATCTATGCTCATAACTATTTTTTAATCGCACAGGAATGTTTAACATTTGGCATGTGATGAACAAGTGCACCGTGGTGGCCAAGAGAGAGCTTTTCTACGCCTGGCCGTTTGGATTGGCCGCTTGGCTGGCCGGACTCATATTCATCGATCGGGTGAGGGGGGAGAAGGCGCGTGAGACCCTGAATGAGGTGAATCGACGCATTAAAAAGCAGCGCATCAAGCTGTGGGTATTCCCAGAGGGAACGCGTCGCAACACAGGCGATATGCATCCCTTCAAGAAGGGTGCCTTCCACATGGCCATTGAGGAGCAGATACCCATACTGCCCGTGGTCTTTAGCTCCTACTGCACATTTCTGGACGACAAGAAGAAGATACTCAACGCTGGACGGATAGTTATCACCACACTGCCGCCGGTCAGCACAGAAGGCCTGACCAAGGACGACATTGATCCGCTAATGGAGCGTGTACGTTCCCAGATGATTGAAACATTCAAGCTAACCTCTGCGGAGGCCCTGGAGCTGCGCTACAAGCCGCTAAAGTCCTCAGCGCTATCTTCAACATCGTCATCATCATCAGCAACAGCAGCATCAGCGTTGGAAGGAGTCCCGCAACCAGTGTCAGAAATAGATGCCACAGTGGCCAGCGTCAGTACGAGCTATGCACCGCTTCATGTGGGAGCCGCAGCAGCAGCATCGGCCAGCTACGAGACGTACAAGAGCAGCGTCACAGCCGCCAAGGCAAGCATGCTAAAAACGCTCTAGATGTGGTGATAGTGATGCTGCCTAAGCGAGAGTCGATCTTATCTCACACTTGACCCACACTCTCTCACACACACACGCACACACACACAAACACACACACACACCGCACACACACACACACACACACACACACACGCACACACACACACACACACACACTGCACATTTCTGAACGACAAGAAGAAGATACTCAACGCTGGACGGATAGTTATCACCACACTGCCGCCGGTCAGCACAAAGGCCTGACCAAGGACGACATTGATCCGCTAATGGAGCGTGTACGTTCCCAGATGATTGAAACACACACACACACACACCATAAATACATCCAAGTAGATAATTATGCAAGGCTTTTTCAGGCACCAGGATTAGGACTATTAGTAGGAGCAGGAATAACCAAATTGCAAGTCAACAACGACTGTCAGACATAATATTATTCTTTGCGCCAAACCAAATTCAACACATGACGTCAAGACACAGATTAAAGTATCTAATTCCACATACTCGTACATAAAGGAAAAATACTGAACAACAATCCAATCCCACAAGTCTTGCTTCTAATGAGCACGCTAGCATTTTCTACCATAAAAACTCAAAACATTAATAGGAAACCAGATCGGGTGTTTTACACATCAGATAATATTCAACACGACCTCGTAAATAATTATTGACACTATTGCTCAAGCGGAGACCGATTTCTTCGCTTTCAGCGAAGAGATGAAATGTGCTCTGCTCTTTGAGAGTGTGAGTTGGTACAGTGAGCAGAACGCAAATGGAACTCTGCGATCCGTGTTGTATCCAAACCATTGAATTATTCCATTCAATGGGACAAAAATAGAGCCAACGAAAATTGATACGCAATTTTGTTACCAAAACCAAAGAAAATTGTTTTAATATTTTTTCATTGTTTTTTATCCGATCGTTTTCAAATGTTAGAAAAAATATATGTGCGCATGATTGTAATAAATTAGTTGACACTATCTTCAAACATGTTCAATAAGAATGATCTGTGTAAACGTTTAAGTACTGTTTTGTATCAGTTTGTGTTGATCTTGTTCTTGTGATTGAAACTTATTTCATATGCCAAGTACTTTAAGTTGAAATTTCAACATATTTAGATGATTCCCTCCTTATTCTCGCACCTCATAGGAGCAATGTGACTAGCTCCGAAGGGTGTGAAATAGATTCATAAAATAGAATTAAACTTAATTGTATTAAAATGTTATTTTTTGAAAGATAGTAATGTGTTTGTATACAAAAATGCAACGAATCGAACAAAATGAAAGGCATCCTTATCCGATTACACTACTCGACACGATTTTGCCGCTTCGATCCTGACCAACTTCTTAAACCCGGTACTCGAAGAGTAAATAGGGTTATTTTGTATTTGTGCACAAAGTGAATGTATGTAACGCACAGAAGGAAACGTTTCCGACCCCATAAAGTATAAAGTATATTTTTGATCAGCATCAATAACCGAGTCGATTGTGCCATGTCTGTCTGTCCGTCCGTCTGTCCGTCTATCCATCCGTCTTGTTGAGCGCTTGGATCTCAGAGGATATAAAAGCTAGAGCCACCAAATTGTGCATCCAGACTTCTGTATGCTCACACTGTTACAAGTGTATTTCAATTTTGAAGATACAAGAACATTTATTATATAATATAATTTATTATATATAATATCATTATACAGCCAGAATGAAGAATATGATTTTCAGTGGCTAAACCCATCGTGTCCAGCAGCTTTTGTTGTTTTTTCACATTCTCTCATTCACACTATGCTTCTGCTTCCTCTGGCCCCTGCCTCTGCCGTCCCTCTGCCTCTGCCTCTACCGATTTTTAACCCACCCCGTCTCGCAGCTTATATTTGATTTTTTTTTGTGTGCGAGCCCTGCCTCTGCCGCTGCCGCGAGTCTGTAGTGTGTGGGTCTAGGGAAGGGCGGCGAGCTAACGGAGCGTGTTGGTTTGAGAAGAGTTGTAGTTGTAGAAGACAGATGAAGAAAAAATGTACAATTTGACAAAACACCGCTAAGGTGCAGATGTAGTACTGAGTGCCGGGTATAAAAGTTGTGACGTAAGAAGCGTCTCACACGTCCCTTCTCGTTTGTTTTAGATTACAAGTTTCAAATCACAAATTGGGAAGCAGCTGCGTGTCTAGCTGTTTTTAGATTTACTCGAAACACACAACAGTGATATTTATCGTCTGGTGTACTAAGATTTGCAAGTTTCTGTACTTCAAATATTCGTATGTCGAGGGATAGGGCATGGCTTTGATGTTTTCGCAGGATATTGATGGGTTTTCCTTCGTTTGTATACCTGAAAAACACGAAATCAGAGCAGAGGCCGGTAACGATCTCGGGCAGAGATGACTTCCTGTCACTTTGCCATCAGCACAGAGAAACGCCGCAGCGACAGAAAATCAGTTTCGTATGGGGCCTATTCACAATTGCTCGGCTGTCTTAGCGGCAGAGAATCCAGAAACGTTTTTGACTTCGTCTCTCTGTTCAGCTCAGCGCATATAAAAGCAACAAAACACGTGAGTGACTGTATGCCGAGTTCTAAATAAGTGCTACAGGGGCCTGTAGTGGAACGACTTAGATAGACGTTACCCATGAAGCAACTATATAAGGAGGTCTCGTCGGCAGAACGGCTCCCCTAGCATTTCTGCCAATAAGTGTATGTATTGTAACGAACCCTTTTTCCGGTCGCGTGACCTGTTCTGGGCTGACTCAGCGGGAAATTGGGTGGTTGCAACGAATTTGTATTGTTGCCTCGACGACCAATTAAAAAGACAGGATTAGTTTATTTCAGACAATTGGGGTTTTATTCAGTATATTAATCTCTATAGCCTAGCCTAGCTTATGGCTATGTTATCGCTATCTTGTGACCTGCCGATTTCGGAGGGTTGACTCCGGGCGTTGCACGTTGGTGCCGATGAACTGGGGCAATTGATCTTAATCGGCCACACCAATTCCGCACTGTTACGGTTCGCCTTTCTCCGCTGTAACCTCGTCCGAAAATCTGATGGTCCCGTTACAATTTCCGCTATTATGCACTTCGATTCACTTATACACCCGAACACTCGACCTAGCTCTTGGGCTGCTCACGCGTGAAGATCCCGAGCCTTGGCGGCCACCCTCCTTATATAGACGCCGGCTAACGGTTCTCCGACGCGGTCAGTGTTTTTCCATTGGCGATTCTGATGCTTTCTCCCTTCTTCGTAACGGGACCTCGATCACATGGCCATATTTGGTCATGCGTCGGTCCGCTGCCGGCCCGATCCCATCCTTCCACTCTCTTCTGCGCCGCCATCTTGGGGTCCCCGCTCTCTGAGCGCCTCTTCCAAATTCGACGTGTTCGGATATCCGAGCCCCAGGCTTTAACCCTCTAAAGCCTGTGAGGGACACGTTCCCTCGCACTCCCCTCTTTCTTCGGGAAGCGGAAAGCCTTTGTTTTCCGCTGGATCGGCGCGCCGCTCTTGACTCAGCGCGCGCGCTTTTGAATTGATGTGTTCGAGCCGCCTCCGGTCGAACAGGTCCCAGTTACCCGGTTCGGTGCCGCCAGACCGATGGAACCCGACGCAGCGAGTGTCAGGTTGCGGGCTGCCCCATCTCGGNGGTTCGCCTTTCTCCGCTGTAACCTCGTCCGAAAATCTGATGGTCCCGTTACAATTTCCGCTATTATGCACTTCGATTCACTTATACACCCGAACACTCGACCTAGCCCTTGGGCTGCTCACGCGTGAAGATCCCGAGCCTTGGCGGCCACCCTCCTTATATAGACGCCGGCTAACGGTTCTCCGACGCGGTCAGTGTTTTTCCATTGGCGATTCTGATGCTTTCTCCCTTCTTCGTAACGGGACCTCGATCACATGGCCATATTTGGTCATGCGTCGGTCCGCTGCCGGCCCGATCCCATCCTTCCACTCTCTTCTGCGCCGCCATCTTGGGGTCCCCGCTCTCTGAGCGCCTCTTCCAAATTCGACGTGTTCGGATATCCGAGCCCCAGGCTTTAACCCTCTAAAGCCTGTGAGGGACACGTTCCCTCGCACTCCCCTCTTTCTTCGGGAAGCGGAAAGCCTTTGTTTTCCGCTGGATCGGCGCGCCGCTCTTGACTCAGCGCGCGCGCTTTTGAATTGATGTGTTCGAGCCGCCTCCGGTCGAACAGGTCCCAGTTACCCGGTTCGGTGCCGCCAGACCGATGGAACCCGACGCAGCGAGTGTCAGGTTGCGGGCTGCCCCATCTCGGGAAGTGTACGGTGCGATCGATAGTTGGAGAGTTGCCAGATCGGGGAAATTCGGTGTTGCGATCGACCCGGCGCGGGGTTGCATTGCCACGCACTCGATATCATGCGAGGTTGCCGGACCTAACGAATTCGTTGGTGCGATCGATAAGGTGCGGGGTTGCATTGCCCCGCACTCGATATCATGCGAGGTTGTTTTGCCACGCACTCGATATTATATCGATATTCGAGCTTTACCTCACCTTTGACTCCCCTCTCCACTATCACTCCTCGTCGCTGCGCGTGGCTACCCCTCGGCGCTCGCGTGGCCCGCGGCTGTCGGCTGCTTGAGCGTTGGTGCCGGCTCTGGCCACAGCCACGGACCCCTCTCCCCTGGCTACGAGGCCTCGGCCGCGCTCTCCGCCTGTGGCTCCACCGATGGTCGCTGCTCCGCCTGCTCTGCCCTCTCCTCCTGTGCCAGGGCCTCTGTCCGCAGAATCGCCGCAGCCGCTCGCAGCACCCTCAGTGCCTCTGGCACATCTGGCTCCGCTTCCGCTGCCTCCGGCTCCACCTCCCTCGGAGCCTGTTTCGGCGCCTCTTCCTCTTCTCTCGCCTCTTCCGCTGGCATCCACCCGCACGCGGCCGTTGTCGTTGTTGGGCCCGCCGGTCTCCGCCTTGGGTAGCGGCTGTTGCTGTGGGATGGCGCCTGCTCCCATACCCGCGCCTCCTCTGGATCCGGGTCCACCGGGGCAGGCCCCGAGGCCCAGGTGATATGCAGCGTTTGATGGTGCCACACCATCCTCCCGCGCACCGCAGTTCGCACCTCCTGGGACACGAACGGGCCGATCACGGCTCTCTGGGGACCCTGCCAGCCGGGCCCTGGTTGTTGAGGCTGCTGATGCTGCTTCTGCTGCTGCTGCTGATGCTGCTGCTGCTGCTGATGCTGCTGCTCCTGCTGCTGCCGTTGCGGCTCCTCCTCCGGTGCTGTCGGCACCCCCTGGGCCGCTTCCTTGGCACCTGCCGTGGGATCTTCTGCTCCCCACATGGCCTCTTCCTCCTCCTCGGCTTGCGCAGCCGCTCCTCCCAGCTCATTGAGGGCGTGGTCGTGGACGTAGGCGTGGGCGTGGGTGTGGGCTCCCTCCTCCTCTTTGGTGACGGTGGGCATGCCTCGTGCTCCCTTCTCCGCACTCGAGCCTCCCGCTCCACCAGGGCCTTCTCTCTGGCCTCCACCCACCTCTTCTTCACCGCGATGTTTCTTAAGAGGCACTGCGTGCGGACCTTCTTCTCCCTCCTTAGCACCCGAGCCTCCCGCTCAGTCAGCTTCTTCTCCTTGGCAATCGCCCACTTCTTCGCGGCTATGCCTTCCAAGAAGTGCCGGATGCGGACCCTCTCCTCAGGTGTGAGGAAGTTCCAGCGGTCCCTCACGGTGCTTGGTCCACTGGGCGTCTCTCCGCAGCTCGCCTCGCCGCGCCTCCCTTCGTCTGCCTTGCGCACCTCGCGCCGCAGCTCCCCTCGCTTGGGCGCCGGCTGCCAATCTACGATGACGACGTCATCCTCGCTCTAGCTTTCCTCACTCTCCACCGGCGACACCACCGGGCTCGCCGATGAGCATGACGATGGCGCTGGCGAAATGTATGGCGACGCCATCACCTGCAGCACGGGAGAGCTACTTCGCCGACCGCACTCGTCTCCACGCATGGGCACGGTCGCCTCATGCTGACGGTGCACGTCGACGTCGTAGTCTCCGTACCGCAGCCGTTCTTCCTGATCCTCCACGAACTTTTGTACGTGCGCCAAATTTTTTTTATTTTTATTTGTTTTGTATCTCTGTTGTCGATCGTTTGCTTACCGCGTGTGTTCACAAAGTGCCGGTCCGGACCCCAACCTCCCCTATTTATTTTCTCGTTGCACTCCCACTCGTTCCGGTTAACGGTGCATCTCTTCGTGGGCCCTGTGCACTCCCTCTCACCGTTGCTCCGTCTCTCCTAACGGTTGTTGCCCTTATCCGATCTCGCCGCGTTAATCCCAGAGTGCCGGTCTGTGTTTTGTTGCCTCGCATACATCGATTCTTTTGGTTTAAACTAATTTGTTATAATTGTGCTGGGTTTTGTCGTTTGAACCAATCCTTCCCCCTACATACTTCTTAAATGCTTATTTTATTGTGGGAAAGTGGAAAGTGAGGAATGTGAATTCTATCTGGTTATACTAGCACTACTTGACGACCCGCGTTTATTTGCCTTATTTTCCCGCCTTCATAGACTGGTGAGTGTGTCCTTTGGAAGTGTGCCAGTGTGTTTTAACCCTCCCTTTTCCAGCTTGTTTCGCCGCTTACTGCCGTTGTGAAGTTCATCTGTGAATCCTTGTGTGTACGCGTGCCAGGAAGTGGACCTGCGGATCGACACTTCTCCTCATCTGGCTGCTGTTCGGTTCCCCCCTGGCCTGGTAAGTTTTGGATATAGTGGACGCCTCCTTACTAATACTTTATCTTCCAGATCGCCTCTGTGCCCCAGTTCTGCCTGTCGGCCGTGAATCCGCTAGCGATCGCCGGAATTATTGTCCCTTCGCCCGGGTTCGGATTCACGGTGCTTTACCACCCACGCCGGCTGCGCCTCTGATCCAGATCGGTTGGAAGTCCCCCCACACAGTGTCCCGGACCCGAGGATCGTCCCGCGACCACCTCACCATCCCTTACCATGTGTGAAGGTTGCAGACCAAAAACAAAAAGTTAGAATGTCTGTACAAAAATTGTATTAAGACAAATTTTTTTTGGGAACAGTCTTCTAATTTTATCGAGAAAATATGGAACCTCCCCCACTGTACGCATTCCAGCGAGAGTTCACATGCAAGATCAGAAGCTTTTATCTTGAAAAGCTCTTTCTTTCGAAATTGCACGTGCGAGCACCGTTCACATGTGAGATTTTCTCTCCGCAAGCATAGCTTACGGCTAGCCCTTCGAGAACCTTCTTAGCTCTCTCATACACAGCTTTTGGAGGGGAAAAATAGTTAGGCTAAGTGCATGCTGCACAGAACAAAAATTGCATTCAAAGTTGGAAGACTTAATTAATGTGCGTGTAGAAAATATACATAAAAAAAAAACGTGGTGAAAATTTTGCAAAACCATAAAAGGGAACATAAACCAAATAAAAACAATTTTAAAAGTGTTGTGGCTGCAAAGACAAAAACTTAAAAACCAACCCCTGACCTGACCTTATTACATAATTCCATGTATGTATTGTACATAGGTTATGATCCACGTGTGGCAGGAAATTGCTGACCTGGCCTGACCCTCGGTCTCGGAGGGTGGTCCGCTCCAGTACCACGATCATCAGTCCTTCTTTTTGGTGCCACCGGACCTTGCCTGCAGGCCGAGAAACGGATGGACTTGGCGATCGGGACCGAGTTGTTTATATACATATATCTCACGCGCAACTAAGCCGCTCAACAACAACGATAACATAAAACCATCTAATATATTATATCACCGCGCCTTGTGTAAAGAAAATGTTGGTGCTTGCATATGTAGGGTGTGGAAAAATTAGCTCAGCGGTCATTGCCCTTGCGGCTGACCATACACCTATGCGCACTTAAATAGACCCACCTGACCGTATGTCACCTATTCTCTCCTTCTCTCAAGTTATTAAAATTGTTCGATGCCGACATTCTAAAAGCCACTTAAGGGAAGAAAAGTAAATCACAAAAATCTAGAAAAGAAAATTTAATGAAAAATTATGGATAGAAGAAAAAAATAGAAAAGAAAATTTTTTAACAATATTAAATATTCCTAGACATTAACTTAGAAATAGAAGAGGAAAAACATGAAATGAATGCCTAGTTAATAATAGATTCTAAAAGGGTGCATCATCGGTCTCATTGTGTCCATGGAAGGGTATTGGTTAAATACCTCTTCATAACGCTTCTTGTTATTTTGCATCTTTCTACATTTCTTTAACAGTTTTTATTGCGAACGTGAAATTGGGCCCAACGACACCAACAGCTGTTTAAAAGTCTGTAAGTAGACACACATATATACACATACACTCCGGGTCAGGAGAATAGCGTCTACACAGTGAAACCTGCATGTTTAACCATATATAAAATGAATTATTATTAACTACATTCACTACAATTATGCCATTTAATTCATTTAATTAATTCATTCTTACTTTATATTTTGATTATATTATTTTTATTCATATTTGATCATTCTCTTGAATTCCTATGCATTAAATTAGTCCCACATATATATACACATGCAGTAAAAATAGTTTTAAGGGTTAGGGTAGAAAGAATGGGGGTTACAAACAACCTGAAGTCATACAAGTCAAAGTAAAATTATAACGATTTATCATGAATTTCTAATCTGATTTTTGGAAGGGGTTCCTAAGGCACATAGGCAGCAGCGGCAGGTTTCGGGTAGAACCATAATGGCATATTCTTATGTTATTCTACATGGAGGGTGGGCCAAGAGGGAAGAGCACAACCACCTTGCTCTTCACAGTAGGTGGTGGACCTTAAGTTCCGTCCGGGTTTGTAATTCCGATAACAGTTCCCGTAAATCTGTCTACGATTTTGTTAGGTGACGGAGTTCGTTTTCGCAGCAGCCGAGCCTAGCCGGCCAACCTTTAGTAGACAGAGAGTGCTGACGAGACGACACTTCCCGTGTCCGTTACACATGCCTGGGCTTCGCCCCAGCGCCATGAGTGCGTAACGCGGGTAATTTGTATCTTGCCAGCCTCATTTAACCCAATCTAACTCTTTCTTTATTTTTCCAGGTGCACCGCTTTACACCTAACCGTTTTTTTTTAAATATTCCGCTCGTCCTGCGTGGCACCACTCCTTTACTTTTATACGTATTTTAAGGTCAGCTTCATCCTGCGTGATGTTGCCCCTCCATGGTGTCCTGTGCGACACCTCAAGTCTCGCCTCCTTCATCTTGCGTGATGATCCCCTTTTCCCGTGTCCTGCGCGTCACCTCTTCCCCCCTTTTTTTGTAACCTTTCCCGCGCTTTAATTGGTAGCTAGATTTTCACTTCCTACATACGACCTCTCCTATCTGTGGTTTCCACTCCCGTCTCCTCAGGTTGTAGTGCCTTGCCTGATCCTGGGCCGCCCTCTCCAGATTGCGTCGCACCAACTGGAAAATTTCCCTCAATTTCGATGCATTCTCCTCGGGTGTTCTCGGCCCTTGTCCTGTTCCCAGGGCTCCCTCGTCGTACAGCGCCTTTGGCAGTCGGGGTTCTCTTCCTTTTACGATGTACGCTGGAGAATACCCTGTTGATTCTGCTACGCCTGTATTCACAGCTAGCATCAGCTCAGGCCATTTCTCATCCAAGCACCGCTGATCACCCTCCGTGAACTGTGCGATCATCGTCTTCACTGTACGATTGGTGCGTTCTGTTGGGTTTTCTTGGGGCGTGTATGGAACGGTGAATTGTTGTCTGACCCTCATTTCCGCCAGGAACTTCTTGAACACGCGGCTTGTAAATTGGACTCCGTTATCGGTGATCATCACCTTTGGCACTCCAAATCGAGCCAAGATTCTTTCGCGGACTGCCTTCACTAGCGCTTTCGCAGTGGCTTTTCTCAACGGTACCAATTCAGTCCTTTTGGAGAAACGATCCACTAACACCAACAGCATTGCGTTCCCATGCTTCGATCTCGGCAGAGGTCCCACGAAGTCCGCACACACTGTTGTCCATGGCTCTTCTGGGACTTGGGTCAACATTTTCCCAGCTGCCCGTATCTGGCTTGGCTTGAAACGCAGACAGGTTTCGCGCCTTCTCACGTATGCCCTTACGTCCCGGTGCATCCCTGGCCAATAATACCTTGCGGTAATTCGTGCCATGGTCTTCCGACCGCCAGCATGCCCAGCCCCTGGGGAGTCATGATTCTCCCTTAGAACCTGTTCCCGTAGACTCGTGGGGACACACAGCTTCCACGCCGCCACGTCCTCGTATCCGGCTCGGTGGGGAATGTTTATGTAAATTTCACCAACCTCCTCTACATAATCTGGAGATTTTTCCGGTTCCTTTTTCATCATCTCCTTCACTTTTCGGATCCATCGGCACCCTTCGCCGATATCCGGCTCCACTTCATTGCCTTCTTCATCCTCTATCCGCAGGCATCGCTCGGCCACGGGCTGCCTAGACCGTGCATCCGCCACAACATTCAGCTGCCCCTTCCGGTACGTCTCCTCGAAGTCGTACTGCTGTAGCTCCAGGGCCCATCTCGCGACTCTTCCCGTTGGGCTCTCGATGCTATTCAGCCACTTCAAAGCCATGTGATCCGTGATCACTTTGAAGCGATACCCTTCCAGAAATGGCTTGAGCTTCCTAACGGCCCAGACGATTGAATAATAATAATAATAATAATATAATAATATAATAATTATAATATAATAATCAGGAATAATTCCTCTCCGCTGCATTCAGCGATCTACTGGCATATGAGATCACCTCGCCCCTGTCCGTTTCTTGTGTTAGGATTGCCCGTAATCCATAGTCACTGGCATCCGTTTGCAAGACGAACTCGTCGAGGCAACAACCGGTAGGAGAGCGGGAGCAACGGTGAGAGAGAGTGCACAGGGCCCACGAAGAGATGCACCGTTAACCGGAACGAGTGCGAGTGCAAAGAGAACACAAATAGGGGAGTTTGGGAACATAAATGGAGGATCAGGAAGAACGGCTGCGGTACGGAGACTACGACGTCGACGTGCACCGTCAGCATGAGGCGACCGTGCCCATGCGTGGAGACGAGTGCGGTCGGCGAAGTAGCTCTCCTGTGCTGCAGGTGATGGCGTCGCCATACATTTCGCCAGCGCCATCGTCATGCTCATCGGCGAGCCCGGTGGTGTCGCCGGTGGAGAGTGAGGAAAGCTAGAGCGAGGATGACGTCGTCATCGTAGATTGGCAGCCGGCGCCCAAGCGAGGGGAGCTGCGGCGCGAGGTGCGCAAGGCAGACGAAGGGAGGCGCGGCGAGGCGAGCTGCGGAGAGACGCCCAGTGGACCAAGCACCGTGAGGGACCGCTGGAACTTCCTCACACCTGAGGAGAGGGTCCGCATCCGGCACTTCTTGGAAGGCATAGCCGCGAAGAAGTGGGCGATTGCCAAGGAGAAGAAGCTGACTGAGCGGGAGGCTCGGGTGCTAAGGAGGGAGAAGAAGGTCCGCACGCAGTGCCTCTTAAGAAACATCGCGGTGAAGAAGAGGTGGGTGGAGGCCAGAGAGAAGGCCCTGGTGGAGCGGGAGGCTCGAGTGCGGAGAAGGGAGCACGAGGCATGCCCACCGTCACCAAAGAGGAGGAGGGAGCCCACACCCACGCCCACGCCTACGTCCACGACCACGCCCTCAATGAGCTGGGAGGAGCGGCTGCGCAAGCCGAGGAGGAGGAAGAGGCCATGTGGGGAGCAGAAGATCCCACGGCAGGTGCCAAGGAAGCGGCCCAGGGGGTGCCGACAGCACCGGAGGAGGAGCCGCAACGGCAGCAGCAGGAGCAGCAGCATCAGCAGCAGCAGCAGCATCAGCAGCAGCAGCAGAAGCAGCATCAGCAGCCTCAACAACCAGGGCCCGGCTGGCAGGGTCCCCAGAGAGCCGTGATCGGCCCGTTCGTGTCCCAGGAGGTGCGAACTGCGGTGCGCGGGAGGATGGTGTGGCACCATCAAACGCTGCATATCACCTGGGCCTCGGGGCCTGCCCCGGTGGACCCGGATCCAGAGGAGGCGCGGGTATGGGAGCAGGCGCCATCCCACAGCAACAGCCGCTACCCAAGGCGGAGACCGGCGGGCCCAACAACGACAACGGCCGCGTGCGGGTGGATGCCAGCGGAAGAGGCGAGAGAAGAGGAAGAGGCGCCGAAACAGGCTCCGAGGGAGGTGGAGCCGGAGGCAGCGGAAGCGGAGCCAGATGTGCCAGAGGCACTGAGGGTGCTGCGAGCGGCTGCGGCGATTCTGCGGACAGAGGCCCTGGCACAGGAGGAGAGGGCAGAGCAGGCGGAGCAGCGACCATCGGTGGAGCCACAGGCGGAGAGCGCGGCCGAGGCCTCGTAGCCAGGGGAGAGGGGTCCGTGGCTGTGGCCAGAGCCGGCACCAACGCTCAAGCAGCCGACAGCCGCGGGCCACGCGAGCGCCGAGGGGTAGCCACGCGCAGCGACGAGGAGTGATAGTGGAGAGGGGAGTCAAAGGTGAGGTAAAGCTCGAATATCGATATAATATCGAGTGCGTGGCAAAACAACCTCGCATGATATCGAGTGCGGGGCAATGCAACCCCGCACCTTATCGATCGCACCAACGAATTCGTTAGGTCCGGCAACCTCGCATGATATCGAGTGCGTGGCAATGCAACCCCGCGCCGGGTCGATCGCAACACCGAATTTCCCCGATCTGGCAACTCTCCAACTATCGATCGCACCGTACACTTCCCGAGATGGGGCAGCCCGCAACCTGACACTCGCTGCGTCGGGTTCCATCGGTCTGGCGGCACCGAACCGGGTAACTGGGACCTGTTCGACCGGAGGCGGCTCGAACACATCAATTCAAAAGCGCGCGCGCTGAGTCAAGAGCGGCGCGCCGATCCAGCGGAAAACAAAGGCTTTCCGCTTCCCGAAGAAAGAGGGGAGTGCGAGGGAACGTGTCCCTCACAGGCTTTAGAGGGTTAAAGCCTGGGGCTCGGATATCCGAACACGTCGAATTTGGAAGAGGCGCTCAGAGAGCGGGGACCCCAAGATGGCGGCGCAGAAGAGAGTGGAAGGATGGGATCGGGCCGGCAGCGGACCGACGCATGACCAAATATGGCCATGTGATCGAGGTCCCGTTACGAAGAAGGGAGAAAGCATCAGAATCGCCAATGGAAAAACACTGACCGCGTGGGAGAACCGTTAGCCGGCGTCTATATAAGGAGGGTGGCCGCCAAGGCTCGGGATCTTCACGCGTGAGCAGCCCAAGAGCTAGGTCGAGTGTTCGGGTGTATAAGTGAATCGAAGTGCATAATAGCGGAAATTGTAACGGGACCATCAGATTTTCGGACGAGGTTACAGCGGAGAAAGGCGAACCGTAAGAGTGCGGAATTGGTGTGGCCGATTAAGATCAATTGCCCCAGTTCAGCGGCACCAACGTGCAACGCCCGGAGCCAACC
>NW_022995758.1:66497-76535 GCF_900245975.1 Drosophila guanche | reverse complement strand
GTGCGGGGCAATGCAACCCCGCACCTTATCGATCGCACCAACGAATTCGTTAGGTCCGGCAACCTCGCATGATATCGAGTGCGTGGCAATGCAACCCCGCGCCGGGTCGATCGCAACACCGAATTTCCCCGATCTGGCAACTCTCCAACTATCGATCGCACCGTACACTTCCCGAGATGGGGCAGCCCGCAACCTGACACTCGCTGCGTCGGGTTCCATCGGTCTGGCGGCACCGAACCGGGTAACTGGGACCTGTTCGACCGGAGGCGGCTCGAACACATCAATTCAAAAGCGCGCGCGCTGAGTCAAGAGCGGCGCGCCGATCCAGCGGAAAACAAAGGCTTTCCGCTTCCCGAAGAAAGAGGGGAGTGCGAGGGAACGTGTCCCTCACAGGCTTTAGAGGGTTAAAGCCTGGGGCTCGGATATCCGAACACGTCGAATTTGGAAGAGGCGCTCAGAGAGCGGGGACCCCAAGATGGCGGCGCAGAAGAGAGTGGAAGGATGGGATCGGGCCGGCAGCGGACCGACGCATGACCAAATATGGCCATGTGATCGAGGTCCCGTTACGAAGAAGGGAGAAAGCAGATCGCCAATGGAAAAACACTGACCGCGTGGGAGAACCGTTAGCCGGCGTCTATATAAGGAGGGTGGCCGCCAAGGCTCGGGATCTTCACGCGTGAGCAGCCCAAGGGCTAGGTCGAGTGTTCGGGTGTATAAGTGAATCGAAGTGCATAATAGCGGAAATTGTAACGGGACCATCAGATTTTCGGACGAGGTTACAGCGGAGAAAGGCGAACCGTAAGAGTGCGGAATTGGTGTGGCCGATTAAGATCAATTGCCCCAGTTCAGCGGCACCAACGTGCAACGCCCGGAGTCAACCCTCCGAAATCGGCAGGTCACAAGATAGCGATAACATAGCCATAAGCTAGGCTAAGCTATAGAGATTAATATACTGAATAAAACCCCAATTGTCAGAAATAAACTAATCCTGTGTTTTTACTTGGTCGTCGAGGCAACAATACAAATTCGTTGCAACCACCCAATTTCCCGCTGAGTCAGCCCAGCACAGGTCACGCGACCGGAAAAAGGGTTCGTTACAACTGGCGCCCAACGTGGGGCCTCACGACCAAAACAAGTAAAAAACGTAAGGAAAGGTGGTCTGATAGACCAAAACGGGCACGACCGGAAAAGGACAATGGATCCACAATTTGAAGAAAGAGGAGCTGGTGCAATGCGCTCAGGCGGCTGGCGTACGATTAGAGGGGACGCTAGACGAAATGAGGAAGGCGTTCATACTTAACGTTTGCAGGGGGTTTTAGTTCGTCACCTTCTCAGGGTCGGTGCAGATTCCATCTGCCGTCACCTTGTGGCCCAGATATCGAAGTTCTTTTCGGAAAAACTGACACTTCTCTGCATTCAGTCGCAAATTGCCCTCTCGTAGCCTTCGGAACACCTCCTTCAGATTTTCCCTGTGCTCCTTCTCTGTTCGTCCAATGACAATAATATCGTCTTGGTACACGAACGCGTGCGGCATCATCTCGGGCCCGATCACCTGATCCAAGGCCCGCAATCCAAACGGCATCACCTTCCATTGGTACAGCCCCTTGCCGGGCACCGTAAATGCGGTGACCTGCCGGCTTCGCTCTTCCAGTGGAATCTGCCAATATCCGTCCTTTAATTCAAAACTGCTTATGAAACGGGCTTCTCTGAGCTGGTCCAATATGTAATCGATCCTGGGCATGGGATACGCATCCTTCACTGATTTCGCGTTCACCTGGCGGAAATCCACGCACAGCCTCCACTGGCCAGTCTTCTTTTTCACCATCACGATAGGCGAACTTTACGGGCTCTTGGAGGGTTGCCCTCCCTTGGGATCAGGTCCGGATCCAGCCCGTACGTCTCGGCTGACCACTCGACCTACTCCAAGAACTCGAGAGGCTTCGTCGTTCCGTCGAACCGGAACGACCACTCTCTCACCTTTTTGGCCACCTTAGCGTAGTCCAGGTGTGCCGGCCGTGGGAATTGTGGTTCATGGAACCCCCTTTCCGGGTCTCGGCTTGCCTGTCGATGCCGGCGGGGGTCGGAATGACCGACCCCTCGGGAACCGCCAGGCTCGCGATGAGCTCCTGCTGCAACTCAGCCGGGGACTTCCATAGCGCCGCCGCCGCCTTCCCTTGCGGCAGAGCGAGTTGCTCATACGCGGCCGGTTTGTCGTCAGCCCGAGGCATCGGCGATGTTCTGCTCGCCCGACACTCCCAGACCTCCAGTAGATCCGCATACTCTGGCTCTCCGCCATGTTCTCTAACAGACTCTTTGAACGCCTTCCTCATTTCGTCTAGCGTCCCCTCTAATCATACGCCAACCGCCTGAGCGCATTGCACCAGCTCCTCTTTCTTCAAATTGTGGATCCATTGTCCTTTTCCGGTCGTGCCCTTTTTGGTCTATCAGACCACCTTTCCTTACGTTTTTTACTTGTTTTGGTCGTGAGGCACCACGTTGGGCGCCAGTTGTAACGAACCCTTTTTCCGGTCGCGTGACCTGTGCTGGGCTGACTCAGCGGGAAATTGGGTGGTTGCAACGAATTTGTATTGTTGCCTCTACGATCAAGTAAAAAAACAGGATTAGTTTATTTCTGACAATTGGGGTTTTATTCAGTATATTAATCTCTATAGCTTAGCCTAGCTTATGGCTATGTTATCGCTATCTTGTGACCTGCCGATTTCGGAGGGTTGACTCCGGGCGTTGCACGTTGGTGCCGCTGAACTGGGGCAATTGATCTTAATCGGCCACACCAATTCCGCACTCTTACGGTTCGCCTTTCTCCGCTGTAACCTCGTCCGAAAATCTGATGGTCCCGTTACAATTTCCGCTATTATGCACTTCGATTCACTTATACACCCAAACACTCGACCTAGCTCTTGGGCTGCTCACGCGTGAAGATCCCGAGCCTTGGCGGCCACCCTCCTTATATAGACGCCGGCTAACGGTTCTCCCACGCGGTCAGTGTTTTTCCATTGGCGATTCTGATGCTTTCTCCCTTCTTCGTAACGGGACCTCGATCACATGGCCATATTTGGTCATGCGTCGGTCCGCTGCCGGCCCGATCCCATCCCATCCCCGCCCTCTGAACGCATCTTCCAAATTCGACGTGTTCGGATATCCGAGCCCCAGGCTTTAACCCTCTAAAGCCTGTGAGGGACACGTTCCCTCACAGTATATTCATACATTAAGAGAGCGAGTTGCCCCTTGCAGGTGTCACATTAGCGTGGGAATTTAGCACTCCGAATTATACTTTTCATGGTCAATATGCTGACGTTATAATTCGTCAATTTGCAGGTGTCATCTTGGCGTGGGAATTTATTATATATTTATGAAGCATTATTACAATTTGCCGTTAGGGTGGCGCTAAATTAAATTAAAGCTAAACACCCTGCATGAGTACACTACACTTTGCCATTATATAAAGCTGATAAATACATCTTTAAAGCATACCCAAACACTTTGTGTTTGTACCTTAAAGGACGTTTATTTTATGAACCTTTTTTTGATATATATACTTTATATATAAAGTATACATATTCTTGATCAGAGTCAATAGCCGAGTCGATTGAGCCATGTCTGTCTGTCCGTCCGTCCGTCTTGTTGAGCGCCTGGATCTCAGAGACCATAAAAGCTAGAGACACCAAATTTTGCATCCAGCCTTCTGTATGCTCACACTGTTACAAGTGTATTTCAAAAATGAGCCACGCCCCTTTCCGCCCCGCAAAAGGGCGAAAACCGCCTAAATCTACAAATTTGAAGATACAAGAAAACTAAAAGCGCCATTCCGTAGGGAATGACCATATCTATCAGATTACCAAGTGGGGATCCGATTGGATCATTATTATAGCCAGAATGAAGATATTAATTTGAGTGGCTAAACCCACCCTGTCCCGCAGCTTTTGTTGTTCTTTTTAAATTCTCTCATTCACACCCTGCTTCTGCTTCACTCGGCCCCTGCCTCTGCCGACTTTTAACCCACCCCGTCCCGCAGCTTATATTTGTTTTTTTTTGTGTGCGGGCACTGCCTCTGCCGCGAGTCTGCAGTGTGTGGGTCTAGGGAGGGCGACGAGCTAACAGAGCGTGTTGGTGTGAGTAGTGTTGTAGATGTATATGACAGATGAAGAAAAAATGTTAAATTTGACAAAACACAGCTAAAGTGCAGATGTAGTACTGAGTGCCGGGTATAAAAGTTGTGACGCGTAAGAAGCATCTCACACGTCCCTTCTCGTTATTTTAAAGGTAAGACAGATACTTGGAATAGCACAGAGGCTCAGAGGAAACAAATACGGTGACTTCAGGGATGTGGGTATCGAGGGCAGAGTATAATGTTTTGTAAAACATATTGACAGTAGGCTCTATATGTGATAAGTCTGAAGAAAGGACCAATCAACTTGCGAGAGATGTAGACAAAGATCGATAAAATTAGTCTTGCAAAAACACTTTATACGACTTTTTGAAGGTAAAATGGTGTTAGTAATAGAGACCTCCAAAAATATAGATAAAGTGGGATGACGCGAATCTTCGGGAAAATATATCGGATTGCCTCTTAAAACCGTTGTACGAGAGGCATTGCTGACAAAGATGAGATCTAACAGTCTATCTCTATTATTTCTGCACTGCTCATAGCCTTCATAGCACTCGCCGTACATATCTTGTAGTTGTATTTGGTCTTCCGGAGCCTCTCCCATCATTGCCACCGAACAGGACTCAAACTCTGCATCCACCTTTGCCCACAAGTTCTGCCATTGGTCTCGGCGGACCTGAGAGATCTCAGAGGATGGTGTGCTGGTCCCGGGGGTGGTGAGCAGTGCTTCCATGGTGGTCCGCCTATCGATGGCTGCCACAAACTTCGCCCGTGCGGAGGTGACGGGTGACTGGGCCATTGGAAAGGTGTGGCGAGGAAGGGAACAAAACCGATTTGGTCCTCGCCGCAGTAGTAGAATAAAAGGACATTATAATTCAGACACTTCTCTGGTTCCTCTCTGACACTCACTCTCTTGTCTGCCCATCAGTTAGATCCTCTAAAGATCTAAAGATTGATCTTAAGATCAATCAGCAATCAGCGTTCCAATTCGTTCGCAGTTACTTTAAAAATGGAATTTAATAGGCCAATGAAATTCATTAAATCTAGTTCGTTCTCTTTCGTGGTGACCAGACGTGTTTTTGTTTTGCGCTCCGTATTTTCCTTTCTATTTTGGATAAACATCCGCGTTTTTTTCGAAATAATTCTTCTTATAATTACTGAATAGCTTGCAACTTTTCTTACATATCCTAATACGCGAGTGCATGCCTTTTATTTGTTTAAAATTAAAATCGTATTCATTGTGTGTTTGTGCTTTTTCTTTTTGTAAGTACGCCCTCACTATTAGCCGCTCTCTCTTGTAGTTGCGCTTCTGCCTTTCACTCTCTAGCTCGAGTAACTGTTCTCCCTCTCTCGCTCTCAATACTTTCTGTATTTCTACTTTCAGTAGCGTGCGCTTACTGTTTTAGCTGCCGCTGCGCTTGTTCTTCTCTCCTCTCTGCGCTCATCTGTTTTAGATCCCGCTTGAAGCACTTGGTCTGCACACTGGTCCCATTACTATTTGTTTTGTGAAAATAATTTTTATTTATTTTTTATTTATATATTCAATATAAAAGCCGTTGGCTCAAAGGTGGATAAGTTTAATTTCTCTTATGCCAGGGAGATATCCTCTTTCAAGATTAGCGTGTCTCCAACTCATTTCGAGACCATTTGCTCTTCCAAATTTTGGCCAGAGCACCTGGTTGTGAAAGAGTTTAAGGCTAAGAAGAAAAATAGGCCCCCCATAACTCTTCCTAGCAGTGAGGCCAGTGGTCCTTCCTCCTCTGCTCCATCCACCTCTTCCCACTGCAATTCCTTGCAGTCAAAAAACTAACATCCCTCTTTGTAGCCTATCAAAATGCTCGCAGCTTATGTGGTAAGCTGAGCACGCTTTTTATGGATACTTTCACATTTTCATCCCATGTTATTGTGTTTACCGAAACCTGGTTAAAGCCGGACATTCCTAGTTCCGAAGTTTTGTCAGATCGGTACACAATTTATAGGAATGATCGTTCGTCTCGACGTGAAGGAGGGGTTGTGATTGCATTAGATAGTACATCACGTCGGAACTTTTCATAGTCAAGGTTTTACAAGACCTGGAATTCCTCTGTGTCAGACTGATTCTTCCCGGCCAGTCTATTTATGTCACTTGCTCGTATATTCCACCTACTTCGGATGTATTAATATACGAGCAGCACTTGTCCGCCTTAAAACATGTTTCTTTCTAGCTATCTGCTAAGGACCATATATTAGTTCTTGGGGATTTCAACGTGCCAGGTACTGTCTGGTCTTCGGTTAACGAGTCAAACAACCTTGTGCCCATGTCACGACATGAGTTTATTAATGGCTTATTAGACCTATCCCTGTCTCAAGTCAACCATGTAAAAAACTCCTTATATCGATTGATTGATCTGTGATTTGTCTCGGATCCGACCGTAGCATTGTTAACACGAGCACTCCCGCTCACTATACCTGAAGACTGCTATCATCCTACTTTCTAAGTGTCGGTAGATATTGGACCTACTGTATCGGATCGTGCGGGTAGGCTATCTGAACACGTACGCTGCTTTGTAAAGCCGAGTTTACGAAGCTCAATAACTTAATTAGGAGTTTTGATTGGTCCTCTCTGTACTCGTTCACTGACGTCATTGAAGGCAAAATCATTTTTTACAATGTACTTGACACAATTTTTGACACGTGTGTCCCACTCTCATGTCCGACTAGATCTGCGAAACCTCCTTGGTTCACCAAAGAGTTATCCAGTCTAAAGAACCTAAAATCAAGACTATTTAAAAAATCTCAAGAAGTTGGTTCTCCCTCTTTTCTTTCTAACAACTTAATAGCTCGGTCGAATTTCACTGTTCTTAATGCTCAATGCTATAGGAACTACCTACTTCGATGCAGGATACGTTTTTCACAGGACCCTAAACAGTTCTACAGCTTTGTAAACAGTAAGCGTGGAGCGTCAGCACTTCCATCCTCGGTATCGTTTTTGAATATGTCGGCAAACAATGATCAGGCAATCGCCGATCTTTTTGCACCATTTTTTCAAACCACCCATTCCCAGGAAAGCTACCCAGGTCATATGTATCCATATAGTTACCAAGGTCGAATGGCATTTTCTGTCCTTTGTTTAATGAAGGACATGAACTTACTTCATGAACTTCAATTAGTTAAGCCGGTATTTTCAACGGGCCCTGACGGAGTTCCCAGCTGTGTACTCAGTGTACTGTGCCGAGTCTCTGTGCGGACCTTTCATTAAATTATTCACTCTATCCATCCATTCTTCTAGCTTTCCCCAAATCTGGAAGGAATCCTTTATAATTGCTCTTCATATGAAAGGTAGCAAGTCTGACGCTTAAAACTATAGAAGTATATCTAAGTTCTCCGCTATTCCTAAAATGTTAGAGAACATTTTAACTCCTCACTTGCAACATCTCTGCAAATCACTTATATCTCCAGCTCAGCACGGATTTATACGGCGACGATCAACAACCACTAATCTTTTAGAGCTCACTCCTTTGTCATTAAATGATTCCAAGGCAACTTGCAGACGGATGTTATTTACACTGACTTCAGTAAGGCATTCGATTCTGTAAACCAGCTCGACCTTCTAGGGTTTCCGCTCAATCTGTTGAGATGGATTTCTAGCTACCTGTTTTCTAGGTCTCGAAGGGTCCTTTTCAAAAACTCCTTATCTTTACCTGTTATGGTTACTTCTGGAGTACCACAGGGTAGCCATTTAGGCCCCTTTCTTTTCACACTCTTTATTAATGACCTGCCTTCTGTATTGACAACTTCTCGAGTACTTATGTATGCGGATGATATTAAGCTCTGCATCCAGTATAAGCACATTTCACTCTCGCTTGCAATCTTATCTCAAAAACTTTCAGTCATGGTGCTGTGTTCAATGTTACAACTTAATGCCTCGAAGTGCAATTTAATGACTTTTTATCGCTCCAGCCCCTTCCTGGCTCCTTACACCCTCTGCGGTAGTTCTCTAGAGATAATTGTCTCTAGACAATTTGTTTTTGTCTCTCGGCTTGCCCCTGACCTCACATCTAATGATGTAACTGCTTTTATACAAAGCAAAATAAAAGCCGTTGGCTTAAAGGTGGAGAAGTTTAATTTCTCATATGCCAGGGAGATATCCTCTTTCAAGATTAGCGTGTCTCCAACTCATTTCGGGACCATTTGCTCTTCCAAATTTTGGCCAGAGCACCTGGTTGTGAAAGAGTTTAAGGCTAAGAAGAAAAATAGGCCCCCCATAACTCTTCCTAGTAGTGAGGCCAGTGGTCCTTCCTCCTCTGCTCCATTCCCCTCTTCCCACTGCAATTCCTTGCAGTCAAAAAACTAACATCCCTCTTTGTAGCCTATCAAAATGCTCGCGGCTTACGTAGTAAGCTGAGCACTCTTTTTATGGATAGTTTCACATTTTCATCCCATGTTATTGTTTTTACCGAAACCTGGTTAAAGCCGGACATTCTTAGTTCCGAAGTTTTGGCAGATCGGTACACAATTTATAGGAATGATCGTTCGTCTCGACGTGGAGGAGGGGTTCTGATTGCAGTAAACTCTAACTTTACGTCGGAACTTTTCATAGTCCAGGTCTCACAAGACCTGGAATTCCTCTGTGTTAGACTGATTCTTCCCGGCCAGTCTATTTATGTCACTTGCTCGTATATTCCACCGTCTTCGGATGTACTAATATACGAGCAGCATTTGTCTGCCTTAAAAACTGTTTCTTCCTCGCTATCAGATAAAGACCATTTAATAGTTCTTGGGGATTTCAACCTGCCAGGTACTGTCTGGTCTTCGGTTAACGAGTCAAACAACCTTGTGCCCATGTCACGACATGAGTTTATTGATGGCTTATTAGACCTGTCCCTGTCTCAAGTCAACCATGTAAAAAACTCCTTGGGTCGATTGCTTGATCTGTGCTTTGTCTCGGATCCGACCGTAGCGTTGTTAACACGAGCACTCCCGCTCACTATACCTGAAGACTGCTATCATCCTACTTTCGAAGTGTCGATAGATATTGGACCTACTGTATCGGATCGTGCGGGTAGGCTATCTGAACGCGTCCGCTGCTTTCGTAAAGCCGAGTTTACGAAGCTCAATAACTTAATTCGAAATTTTGATTGGTCCGCTCTGTACTTGTGCAGTGACGTCATTGAAGGCACAAACATTTTTTATAATGTACTTGACACAATTTTTGACACGTGTGTCCCACTTTCATGTCCGACTAGATCTGCGAAACCTCCTTGGTTCACCAAAGAGTTATCCAGTCTAAAAAATCTAAAATCAAGACTATTTAAAAAAGCTCTAGAAGTTGGTTCTCCCTCTTCTCTTTCTAATTACTTAATAGCTCGGTCAAACTTCACTGTTCTTAATGCTCAATGCTATAGGAACTACCTCCTTCGATGCAGGATACGTTTTTCAAAGGACCCTAAACAGTTTTACAGCTTCGTAAACAGTAAGCGTAGAACGTCCGCACATCCATCCTCGCTATCATTTTTGAATATGTCGGCAAACAATGATCAGGCAATCGCCGATCTTTTTGCAAAATTTTTTCAAACCACATATTCCCAGGAAAGCTACCCAGGTCATATGTATCCATATAGTTTACCAAGGTCGAATGGCATTTTCTGCCCTTTGTTAAATGAAGGCTCCTTACTTCATGAACTTCAATTAGTTAAGCCGGTATTCTCACCGGGCCCTGACGGAGTTCCCGGCTGTGTACTCAGGTACTGTGCCGAGTCTCTGTGCGTACCCTTGCTTAAACTATTCACTCTATCCATCCATTTTTCTAGCTTTCCACCCATTTGGAAAGAATCCTTTATAATTCCTCTCCATGAGAAAGTTAGCAAGTCTGATGCTGAAAACTATAGAGGTATAGTAAAGTTATCCGCTATTCCTAAAATGTTCGAGAAACT
>NW_022995758.1:20734-66488 GCF_900245975.1 Drosophila guanche | reverse complement strand
GCCGGTATTCTCACCGGGCCCTGACGGAGTTCCCGGCTGTGTACTCAGGTACTGTGCCGAGTCTCTCTGCGGACCTTTGCTTAAACTATTCACTCTATCTATCCATTCTTCTAGCTTTCCCCCCATCTGGAAGGAATCCTTTATAATTCCTCTCCATAAGAAAGGTAGCAAGTCTGACGCTAAAAACTATAGAGGTATATCTAAGTTATCCGCTATTCCTAAAATGTTCGAGAAACTTTTAACTCCGCACTTGCAGCATCTCTGCAAATCACTTATATCTCCAGCTCAGCACGGATTTATACGGCGACGATCAACAACCACTAATCTTTTAGAGTTCACCTCCTTTGTAATTAAAGGCTTCCAAAGTAACTTGCAGACGGATGTTATTTACACTGACTTCAGAAGGCATTCGATTCCGTAAACCATTCTCTTCTTGCACAAAAGCTCAACCTTCTAGGGTTTCCGCCCAATCTGTTGAGATGGATTTCTAGCTACCTGTGTTATAGGTCTCAAAGGGTCCTTTTCAAAAACTCCGTATCTTTACCTGTTATGGTTACTTCTGGAGTACCACAGGGTAGCCATTTAGGCCCCTTACTTTTCACACTCTTTATTAATGACCTGCCTTCTGTATTAACAAATTCTCGAGTACTTATGTATGCGGATGATGTTAAGCTCTGTGTCCAGTATAAGGACATTTCATTTCACTCTCGTTTGCAATCTGATCTCAATAGCTTTCAGTCATGGTGCTGTGCAAATATGTTACAACTTAATGCCTCGAAGTGCAATGTTATGACTTTTTGTCGCTCCAGCCCCTTCCTGGCTCCTTACACCCTCTGCGGTAGTTCTCTTGAGAGAATTACATTGGTTGATGATCTAGGTGTTAAACTAGACCCAAAGTTAAAGTTTTCTGAACACATTTCTACCATGGTAAATAAAGCCATGGGTGTGCTTGGGTTTATAAAGAGGTGGTCAAAGGAATTTGAGGACCCCTATATAACGAAGACTCTCTATATCTCGCTTGTTCGTCCGATTTTAGAATACGGCTCATGTGTATGGTGCCCTCAGTACAACATACATCAGGACCGTATTGAATCAGTACAGAAAAACTTTTTATTATTTGCCCTACGGGGCCTCAACTGGGATGCAACTGTGAGACTGCCATCCTACCGTAGTAGACTTCTCTTAATAAATCTTCCATCCTTAGTTAGTCGTAGAAAAATGCTTGGTGTAATTTTTATGCACAACTTGATCAAGGGGGATATAGACAGCCCTGACTTGCTGAGCCGCATAAACTTTACGATTCCCATTAGACCCACTAGAAACTTTATTCCTTTGTTCCTTCCACTATGTAGATCGAATTATGCCTCACACGAACCCTTTAGGGTTTTATGCTCGGATTATAATTCCCTCTACCACATTATATCCTCAACTAACTCCCTTCCTCTTCTTAAATCTCTTATACTAGCCTACCTCTCCCGTAGTTAGTTTCATTTTAGTTTTGTCTTGTCTCTGATTTTGGTAATTTCTGCTTGCTTAGCTTAGTCTAGTTATGATTAGATCTAATTTTCCTCGAATATTAGCCTAACATCTATCTTTCCTGCATGCTCGCGACCGGTTCGGTTAATCGCGCCGCGCGTCATGCGGCAGCGCCCCTCGGTCGGTTGGGCGGGAGGAGGGCTGCGTTCTGCTAGGTTCCGCGCGTAACAGGCTTTGGCTTGGTGTCGCATGGGCCACTTGATGGTGCAGTCATTGCATATCAACGTCCAGAAAATAATTACATTGGTTGATGATCTAAGTTTTAAACTAGATCCCAAGTTAAAGTTTTCTGAATACATTTCTACCATGGTAAATAAAGGCATCGGTGTGCTTGGGTTTATAAAGAGGGGGTCAAAGGAATTTGATGACCCCTATATAACGAAGACTCTCTATATCTCGCTTGTTCGTCCGATTTTAGAATATGGCTCATGTGTATGGTGCCCTCAGTACAACATACATAAGGACCGTATTGAATCAGTACAGAAAAACTTTTTATTATTTGCCCTACGGGGCCTCAACTGGGATGCAACTGTGAGCCTGCCATCCTACCGTAGTAGACTTCTTTTAATAAATCTTCCATCCTTAGTTAGTCGTAGAAAAATGCTTGGTGTAATTTTCATGAACAACTTGATCAAGGGGGATGTAGGCAGCCCTGACTTGTTGAGCCGCATAAACTATACGATTCCCATTACACCCACTAGAAACTTTATTCCTTTGTTCCTTCCACTGTGCAGATCGAATTATGCCTTGCACGAACCCTTTAGGGTCTTATGCTCGGATTATAATTCCCTATATCACATTATATCCTCGACTAACTCCCTTCCTCTTCTTAAATCTCTTATACTAGCCTACCTCACCCGTAGCTAGTTTCCTTTTAGCTTTGTCTTGTTTCTGACTTTGATAGTTTTGCTTGCTTAGCTATACTTGCTCTAGCTTAGTTGTGTTTAGTTCTAATTTTCCTCGAATATTAGCCTAACATATATCTTTCCTGCATGCTCGAGACCAGTTCGGTTAATCGCGCCGCGCGTCATGCGGCGGCGCCCCTCGGTCGGTTGGGCGGGAGGAGGGCTGCGTTCTGCTGGGTTCCGCGCGTAACAGGCTTTGGCTTGGTGTCGCATGGGCCACTTGATGGTGCTGTCATTGCATATCAACGTCCAGACTTTTTATATTTGAGCTAGTTTTGATTAGTTGATGCTGTTAACTCTCAGTTGGAGGCTCTACGCTCAGGTATGGTTAAGACTAGTAACATCAGAAAGAAAGCAAGTTTGACGGCAGCAGTAGATTAAAATGGAACTTCATGCTACTGCTGCTCAAGTTCGCATAGCATAAAGGTGTGTCAGAAATTTGCTGCTCTGACACCTCTACAAAGGTATTTTGAAATTAAGAAACATGGTTTCTGCTTTCGTTGTTTTAGCAGGGGGAATCAATCCATGGAATACGGTCCATCGCAAGCGTGCACTATCTGCAATAAGCCACATCATGACTTGTTACATAGAGAATCAATCAATGGAAATGCAAAATGGGCTCTGTGCGATGGCCAGGAATCGTTGCAAAGTTCTCTTCTTACCAATAGATGAACCAGTTTCTTAGCCACTGCCATTGTACTGGTTATATTTTATAAATGCAGATGTGCTTTAGACTCATGTAGTTAAATTATTTTGGAACAGCGAAGTGCTGTATTCATGCAGATCCTTCATTTGATTCGGCAGAATAAATAAATATGCTACTTGGAGTTAGTTTGTTCTCTCGGCTAATAGGAGCTGGGATTAAATGGGATTAAATAAGCCAGTACTACAGAGATCGTTGTTAGGTTTCATGGTGGTAGGCAAGTGTATTTCTGACGAGAATGTAGCGTTGATTGTTAATAAACCTGATGGTGAAAGAACACAGAAGGCCGACCAGTTGCAAAAATTGGTGCAACATTTCTGGCAATGCGAGGAGGTGTCGCGACCCGGAAAAGTATTAACAGAATCTGAAATTTTACAGTAAAATACATAATACAACATAAAATAATCGTATTGTAGTTCGCTTGCCTTTTCCACAGGCACAGAAGTCGCTAGGGAATATCGCTTTGACTAGGTTTTTAAACTTAGAACGAAAGCTCAATAAGGATCCAGAGCTCAAGAGATCTTACGCAGAGTTTATCGATGAGAACAGGTAATTGAATCATTTAGAGGAGGTAGCGGCTGATAAGATACACGAGGTGAAATATGTCATGTCTCATCATCCAGTGATTCACCCAGAAAGTTTGACGACAAAGTTGCGAGTCGTATATGATGCATCGTGTAAATCAAGCAATGGGCTTGCTTTAAAGAATACAATTCTGGTAGGACCAACGTTGGAACCAGATTTGTTCGAGACGCTTACTCGATTCCGGTTTTATCGATTCGCATTGACTGCTGCATCTCTAAGATGTATAGGCAAATATTAGTTGAGCCAAGCAAATGTAATTATTTGTGCATTTTATGGCGTAATTGTAGGACTGACCCAATTAAGGTACTACGTCTTAAAACGGTTACTTATGGAACCAATTAAGCACCTTTTCTAGCAGTTAGATGTCTTTACTATTTAGCGGATCAATTTGGGGAATCGTTTCCATTAGCTAGTAAAGCTGTAAGGCAAAACTTCTGCATGGATGATATGCTAGTTAGATCGAGCTCTTACGAGCAGCTAAATGAAATAAAAAACGAAGTTACCGAGTTGTTAGGGTTGGGATGATTCGAGCTTCATAGCTGGCGTTCTAACAGCTATTGTGATGGAGATCGTGCAGACGCAGTAGAACCGTTAGAGCTACAGGTAACACAGGAATATATTGGGCCTCGAGGGTTGATAAGTTTCAGTTTTAGTACGTCGCAAGTAATTCGGACAGCATTACGGAGTGTATCGTGTTATCAGAGTTAGCACACTTGTTTGATCCAATAGGATTTCTAAGCCCGCTTCTGATTTTAGGAAAAATGTTCATGAAGTTCATGTTCATGTTCAGAACTGTGGCCGCTAAAGCAGCAATGGGATGAGGAGTTGCCGCCAAGCTATGCGCTACAATGGCAAAAATACAGAAGCGAATTGGAACTTGATCATGAGTGTTCGTTGCCTCGAGCTGTAGTGCCAGTCCATGCAGCGGCAGACAGAATTGAGCTGTATGGGTTTTCAGATGCCTCTTGTAGAGCTTACGGAGCGGTGGTATATGTTCGCGTCATTGATAAGAATGTAGACATTTCAGCAAATTTGTTGCCAGCTAAATCGAAGGTTACACCTGTTGGAGTCGTATCGCTACTTAGATTAGAATTAGAAGGTGCGAGACTGTTAGCGCAGCTTATGGCAAAAATCAAAAGGTGTGCACCCGAATCGTTTTCTAAGGTTGCTTACTTTACAGATTTTTCAATTGTTATACCCGGTACTCGAAGAGTAAATAGGGTATATTGTATTTGTGCGAATAAGGGTTGTTTTCAAAATTTTTGAAATAGACTGGTTTCAGTGTGAGCATATATCAGTCTGGGGCCAAAATTTGGTGGCTCTAGCTCTTATAGTCTCTGAGAACTAGCCGACAAACAAGACGGACAGACGGACAGACAGACATGGCTATTGATGCTGATCCAGAATATATATGCTTTATGGGGTCGGAAAAGTTCCCTTCTGTGCGTTACATACAACCGTTATTCACACAAATACAATATAACCTATTTACTCTTCGAGTACCGGGTATAAAAACCGTTAAGGTACAGGTGTTCTTCTGAGTACCGGGTATAAAAGTTGTGTCGTGTAAGAAGCGTCTCACACGTCCTTTCTCGTTTTGTTGTATATTACAAGTTCCGTGTACTTTAAATATTCGTATGTTGAGTGATAAGTCATGGCTTTGATGTTTTCGCAGGACATTGATGTTTCCTTCGTTTGACCACCTGAAAAACACGAACTCAGAGAAGAGGCTGGCAGCGATCTCTGTAAAACCTTCGTGTGACTTCTGCCCAAGAACGGAGACCCGCCGCAGCGACAGAGAAACAGATTCGTATATGGCCCATGCACAATTGCTCGGCTGCCGCAGCGGCTGAGAATCAAGAAACGTTTTTGACTTCGTGTCTCTGGTCATTTCTGTGCATAAAAAGCCCCAAAACACGTGAGTGGCTGCATGCCGATCGCCAAATTTTCGAAGGTTGCAGACCAAAAATAACATTTTGAATGCCTGTACTAAAATTGTATTAAGTCTTTGTTATTTTATAGCAAAAATATTGACCCTTCCCCACTGTACGTGCATTTCAGAGAGCTGCATGCAAGATCAGAAGCTTTTATATCGATAAGCTCCCTCTCTCTCGAAAATTGCACGTGCGAGCGCCGATCACATGCAAGCTTTTCTCTCCGCAAGCATAGCTTACGGCCATAAAGCAACTATATAAGGATGCCCCTCATATCTCACCCCTCCCCCCTGATCAACGTCCTGATTTTCATCCTACTCGCCGTCTTGGGGTTCCAGAGGCTGCGTTGTCCATATTTTTGAGGCTTCCTCGGTTTTGAGGGTTTATGTTACCGCTTGGGTAGAGGGGGATTATTTGGCCGCCCGCCTTTCCAAGGTGGAAATCGCCACGTCGAAATATGTAACTTGTTACAGTTTTGCTCCAATACTTACCTGGCGTAGAGGTTATGTTCCCCACCAATTGTCATCTTTGTGTTTGACTGTGCCGTCACGTCCCGCTCCGATATTCACTCGTCATGCCAGCTGAGCGAGCCGTCAGCTGCGGACCAGTGCACGGAAACGGCCCAACAAAAAGCTACCGACAAACTCCGGCAGAAGGCGCCACGCATGATCTACACTACGTACGTATATCAAGAGAATTAATGGAGCCAACACACTACTGCGGTGATACTGACTGCATAGCATATACATGTATATATACATACATGGATGTTAGGTGCACCCCACTAACAGATAGCGCCAGATGCAACGGCGGCAGCCACCGCCCTGCAGGCAAACGGAAGCCTGTGGACCTTGCCCTAGCAAGGCTCATTGGCACCCCAGCCCAGTAAGGTCCCAATTATGGTATACTGGAAGCCCCGTTACTGAACTGTAGACAACAGGCTGACGGATTGCAGCATTCTGGCACCTGAGTAAGCCGAGTGATATCGTGCTGAAATGGCTGCTGGGCCAATGCTGCAGCTGCCCCCGTCCTGTTAAAACCTTGACAGGCCTTAGGAAACGCTTGCTCCCATCGCCACCCGCCTGGCCGTGCAGGCCCAGTTGACAATGTCCTGGCTAATACTGATCTGGCTCTGAACTCCAGACCCCATGAAGGCTGGAGACAACCCTCGCGTGGACCTCACTCTAGAGATAGGCACCCACGGGATCTATTTAAGGTAACTGGAGAGCAATAACGGCTCTAAGGGGGGACCCACGAAATGCCTGGAAAGGAATCGCGCGGAATGTAAGGAACTCGACGCCATCGACACACGGAAGGAGAAGCAGCCGAAGCCCGACAAGCGTACCGAGCGTTGCCCTGCAGAAAAACGCGTGGCGGAAGCCAGACCAAGGCTGGCCGACACACCTCAGCAGAAAACACGGAAAAAAAGAAACACAAAGAGCCCAGAGAGGAAGCGGTTGGTGAATACGCCCAGGATAGCACAGAGGCCAGATGCACTGGTCGTTAAGTGCAAAGACCAGGAGTCTTATGCTGAGGTACTTAGGGCGGTGAAGTCCGACAAAGCGATCCTCGAGACACGGCACATGGCACCCTCAGTAGGGGATGCCCTTTATATGTCAAGGCAGCAAATTCACACAATAATGGGCAAAATTAAGCTCCTGCAGCTTAATTTGAACCACTGCAAAGCGCCACAGGACCTGCTCATGCAGACGGTGAGAGAAGAGGACGTCGACATCGCCATATTGAGCGAGCCACACCTAGCGATGCCACCAGACGTATGGATACAGAATACAAACTCTAATTATGGAGCAGCTATCTGGAGCTGTGGAACCTCGCCACAAGGCTTAAGCGCCCGTCATACGTCAGTGGGGTACGTCAGAGCAAAGATTTCCGGCATCCACATATACAGCTGCTACATTGTCCCGAGCATACAACCGGATGAGTTTGCCAACATACTAGAAGACCTAGCGGAAGATGCACCTAGTCGTTCCCCAATGATTATTGCAGGCGATTTCAACGCATGGGCGACCGAGTGGGGAAGCACAAGGACAAACGCACGCGGAAGCGTCCTACTTGATGTGTTCGCGACCCTGAGTGTGGTGCTCCTGAATAAAGGAAGTACACAAACATACGCTTAGGGTGACCGTGGATCGGTAATCGACGTTACATTCGCCAGCCCCAAACTGGCACGGAGAGCCACCTGGAAGGTCACAAGTGTATATACGCATAGTGACCACCGGGCCATAACGTGCTGTATCGACGACGGACCCACCAGACGGACCGCAACCATAAGGCGCACAGCTTGGAAAACGGAGGACATGGACACCCAGTGCCTGCTCCTCATGCTCCGTCAAAGCAGCGAAAGTGTACACGGGAATGCAGAGCAGCAGGCAAAATCGCTAGGTACAGCAATGGAGACTGAAGCCGCCATGGTAAAAAAGCAAATGGGGGGAAGAAAGCGAAAGCCAGTGCACTGGTGGTCGCAGGAAATAGTGGATCTGCGGAGAGGGAGCCACGCAGCAAGACGCTGCTACCAGAGGACCATGAAAAGAGCAAGGCGGAGACCACAAGACCCCCAAGCAGCCCAGGAAGCGGCAGAAGCGCACTCCATCTACCACCAACAACGGGCACATCTCACCAAGGAGATCAAACGAAGCAAAGCAAACTGCTGGAAGGATCTCTGCAAGGAGGCAGACCTGCAGCCTTTTGGCCTAGCCTACAAGATGGTGATGGGCAAACTGGCGCTCAAGGTTATGCTCACCTGCCCGGAATTATTGTCCAGAATCGTGGATGCACTTTTCCCCACGCAACAGGAACTAGCCTACGTGCCCAGACACCGGGAGACCCCCACACCTCCACAGATCGGTGCGGAAGAGCTTTTAAAAGCGGCTAAGAGCATGAAGATCGGCAAAGCGCCAGGCTTTTTTTAACCAATGCCTGCATGAGAAAGTCTTCCCCACGGGCTGGAAGCCCCAGAGGCTCGTGGTTCTACCAAAGACTGGGAAGGACCCCGAAGACCCGGCTGGATACAGGCCTCTGTGCATGATCAGCGTAACGGGGAAGCTGTTCGAGCGAATCATCGCAAATCGGCAAGAAGCGGAAATTTACAGCCTACAGGGACTATCTGAACTCCAATTCGGATTTAGGAAGAGGAGAAGCACCACCGACGAGATCAGAGCATTGGTGGGTAAAGCCCGCGAAGCCATAGCTGGGAAGAGATTGCACGGTGGCACTAAGAAGTACTGCCTGGTAACTACACTAGATGTGAAAAATGCTTTTAACTCTGAGAGGTGGCCAAGCATCATTGCCGCCCTCTCCAGAATTGGTGTATCTGAGTACCTGGTGGGCATAGTAGCTAGCTATTTAAAAAACAGAGTGTTGCTGTTCGACACCTCGACGGGACAAAAACTACGACAAGTTACAGGAGGCGTTCCATAGGGGTCTGTTCTCGGCCCGCTTCTGTGGAACGTCATGTACGATGGCATCCTACGACTGGACACACCAGCCGGCAGCATCGTTGGCTTCGCAGGCGACATCGCGGTAGTAGCGGTACATAAAACCCTAACTGAAGTAGAGGAGAACACGAACGAGACAGTCAGACGAGTGATGTGCTGGATCCAGGAAAACGGCCTCAGCCTAGCAGCGCACAAAACCGAATCGGTCCTGATTAGCAGCAGGAAAAAGGTAGAGATAGCCAGAGTGGTTGTTGGAACAGACGAAATCGAGTCGTTTCAAGTGGTTTCAAGTACCAGGGAGTCCATCTGGACCACAGGCTAGCTTCAAGCAGCACCTGGAAGAAACCGGAGTCAAAGCCGGCAGGGCAGCAAGCGTGCTATCCGGAATAATGGCCAACATCGGCGGTCCAAGACAGAGGAACAGACTGCTCATCTGCTCTGTCGTCAGAGCCATCATTATGTACGCTGCTCAAATATGGTCACCAGCTATGGAGCTCCAAACGTACAGCCGCACCTGCAAATCGGCCTACCGAAGAGTCATTAGCACTTACCGCACCGTCTCCGTCGACCTTCTCGCCGCTGGATCCACCATCGAAGACCAGGCAATCCGCGAGGCGGAGACTCAACATAGATGGCAGGAGCGATGGCGTAACACACCCAACGGCATATGGACTAGACGCATAGTCCCGGACATAGGGCCCTGGGTGTGTAGAACTTTTGGGGAGACTAACTTTTACCTAACGCAGCGTTTAACAGGACATGGGTGCTTTAAATTCTACCTACATAAATTTAAATGCGAGTCGGATCCGTTTTGTACGCACTGTGCACGGACCATAGAAGACGCTGAACATGTATTTTTTGTCTGTCCAAGATTCTCTGCTGACCGGGAAGAGCTAAGCCTAGACATTGGGACGCCATTTATGGTCAATGACTTAATGGATGCCGTGAGCACCTACGCTGCAGAGATCATCCAATCCTTGCGTCGCGCTGAAAGACAGCGGAATCGAAATTCAAATCCTAGATAGGATCTAGTAACGGCTTTCATGCCATCTCCCCCTCGCGAAGTAATACTTAACGGTCGTACCGCGAGAGGGATACGGAGAGTAGGGGGGTTTTTAGTGGGTGAGGTAATTCCAAGACCCACACTTATCGGCTTTCAATGTTTTTCCTCCTATACATACAAAAAAACAAAAACAAAAAAACAGGTTATGAACCACGTGGGGCAGTATAACTGCTGACCTGGCCGATATGGGCCTGACCTGACCGCTCTCGGACGGTGGCCCGCTCCAACACGACGATCATCAGTCCCTCTTTTTTGTGAAACCGGACCTTGCCTGCCGGCAGAGACACGGATGGACTCGGTTAGCGGAATTAAGGCATATGTATACCAACATACCTATGCACATTTCAACAGTCGAGGAACAATATAATATAATTTAATATATAGTGGAATAAAGTGGGATTTATGCATAGTTAATAATACATTCTAAGAGGTATCATCGGTCTCTTTGTGTCCATGGAAGGGTATTAGCAAAATACCGCTCCATAACGCTTCTTGTTTCCTGTTGCAACATTTCTACATCTCTTTAACAGTTTTATGCCAGTGTGAAATTGGGCCCAACGACACCTGCAGCTGATTAAACGTCTGTAAGAAGACACACATATATACACATACACTACGGTTCAGGAGAATAGCATCTAACACATGCATTATTAACCATTTTCAAAATGAATTATTATTAACTACAATCACTACAATTATGCCATCTAATTCATTTAATTAATTCATTCTTACATTTTTTATTTTTTTTGATTATATTATTTGTATTTATACTTTTATCCTTATCTCGAATTCATATGTCATAAGTGTCCCACATATATATACCTGCATTAAAAATAAGTTTAAGGGTTAGGGTTGTAATAATGGGGGTTATAGATAATATGAGTAAAAATATATAAGTAAAAATTATAACGATATAACATGAATTGCTAATCTTATTTTTGGAGGGGGTTCCTAAGGCACTTAGCGCGGGCGCAGAAGGATTTGTGTAGAAACATAATGGCATATTCTTATGTTTTTCTACATGGAGGGTGGGTCAAGAGGGAAGAGCACTAACACCTTGCTCTTCACAGTTGGTAGTTGACCTTAAGTTCCGTCCGGGTTTTGCAGTCTCGATCCCAGTTTCCCGTAAATCTGTCTACGATTTTGTTAGGTGACGTTGTTCGTTTTCGCAGCACAAAACCCACCCTATTTTCCCTGAGCCCATGAAGAAACTATAAGGAGGTCTCGTCGGAAACACTAAGCAGAAGGGGCGAGCACTGACCATAGGCAGAACCAGCGAGTAACTCTGCTTCATGCCAGAGCCTAGGCGGCCAACCCTTTAGTAGACAGAGAATGCTGACGAGACGATACTTCTCGTGTCCGTTACAAATTAGAGCTGCAGGAGGGGCCTGAAGGGAAACGACTTAGATAGACGTTACCCATCTACCCCCAGCATTCTGTATGAAGCGACCCCAAATAAGTAGATTTTTTGATCAGTTTTGTCTTTTTCTTTTATAAGTCCATCGTCTCTTATCGGCTCAACAGAGCCTTAAACGTGCCGAAGGTTCAAAAAAATTTGAGAATCGCAAACCAAGTCTGCAAATCGGATCGACTGCTTTCAATCCTTTTCTTCCTGTTTTACGGTAGTGGCTTTTGTGTTTCTTTGTTGTGTGGGAGGTCTGTAGATTTCCAAAATATTTATAAACGTCTTAAGTTATTAATACAACGAGCCATGGTCTCATCAAATAACAAAGCAGGTCACAGGAGTTGACCGAGGACTCCAAGTTACCCTCCGCTATCCATCCGCCTCCGCTATCGCATAGGCCAAACTGTTGAAGAAATTGGGGAAGTTTGAGTCGTTATAGTGAGGCCACTTTCTGTTTGGAACTCACTCTCTGGTCCGCACCTCAGTTAGATCCTCTAAAGATCTCGAAGCGTTTGCGGGCTGGTTGCCCATTTTGGGTGTTCTGTTGGGTCCTTTTCTTTTCTGTCTGCACGTTGGTTATGTCCTTCAGTGGCTCTCGTTCCATTTTTGGAGTATGTTCTCTGTTCTTTGTATATTGTATTTCTGGCTGAACTGTGAAGTTAGAGAAAGATAAGTCAGTCAGTCTGGTGAGTCTCTGTTCAAGGTCTGCTATGAGGGGTCTCAAACCCTGACTGGACCGACCCCTGATTCGGGTCAGGGAGGCATGGACCAGACGGAAACTAGGTCAGTGAAATAAATAATAAATATATGTATGTTCGTATGTGGACACTGGTATTGTTGCCAACAGCAGAAGAAGAACAAACAACGACAGCACCAACAACGGCAAGCGCTCCCCTTGAGCCTCGAGCCTTTCCAGGAGAGTAAAAATTCATCTTTACCTTGCTTGTGGTACACCCCATGCCCCATGCCTACCTCTGCAGTGTGTGGATCTTGAGGAGGGGGCGAGCTAAAGGAGCGTGTTGGCGTGAGAAGTGATGTAGATGTAGATGTTGATGAAAGATAAAGAAAAAATGTAAAATTTAAAATAAGAAAAAAAAACCGTTAAGGTACAGGTGTTCTTCTGAGTACCGGGTATAAAAGTTGTGTCGTGTAAGAAGCGTCTCACACGTCCTTTCTCGTTTTGTTGTATATTACAAGTTCCGTGTACTTTAAATATTCGTATGTTGAGTGATAAGTCATGGCTTTGATGTTTTCGCAGGACATTGATGTTTCCTTCGTTTGACCACCTGAAAAACACGAACTCAGAGAAGAGGCTGGCAGCGATCTCTGTAAAACCTTCGTGTGACTTCTGCCCAAGCACGGAGACCCGCCGCAGCGACAGAGAAACAGATTCGTATATGGCCCATGCACAATTGCTCGGCTGCCGCAGCGGCAGAGAATCAAGAAACGTTTTTGACTTCGTGTCTCTGGTCATTTCTGTGCATAAAAAGCACCAAAACAAGTGACTGGCTGCATGCCGATCGCCAAATTAGAGCTACAGGAGGGGGCTGAAGGACGACTTAGATAGACGTTACCCATCTACCCCCAGCATTCGGTATGAAGCGACCCCAAATAAGTAGATTTTCTTATCAGTTTTGTCCTTTTCTTTTATAAGTCCAACGTCTCTTATTGGCGCAACAGAGCCTTAAACTTGCCGAAGGTTCAACAAAATTTGAGAATCGCAAACCAAGTCTTTTCTTCCTGTTTTACGGTAGTGTCTTTTGTGTTTCTTTGTTGTGTGGGAGGTCTGTAGATTTCCAAAATATTTATAAACATTTTAAGTTATTAATAGAACGAGCCATGGTCTCAACAAATAACAAAGCGGGTCACAGGAGTTGACCGAGGACTCCAAGTTACCCTTCGCTATCCACCCGCCTCCGCTATCGCATAGGCCAAACTGTTGAAGAAATTTGGGAAGTTTGAGTCATCATAGTGAAGCCACTTTCTGTTTGGAACTCACTCTCTGGTCCGCACCTCAGTTAGATCCTCTAAAGATCTCGAAGCGTTTGCGGGCTGGTTGCCCATTTTGGGTGTTCTGTTGGGTCCTTTTCTTTTCCGTCTGCACGTTGGTGATGTCTTTCAGTGGCTCTCGTTCCATTTTTGGAGTATGTTCTCTGTTCTTTGTATATTGTATTTCTGGCTGAACTGTGAAGTTAGAGAAAGATAAGTCTGTCAGTCTGGTGAGTCTCTGTTCAAGGTCTGCTATGAGGGGTCTCAAACCCTGACTGGACCGACCCCCGGATTCGGGTCAGGGAGGCATGGAACAGATGGAAACTGGGTCAGTGTAATAAATAATAAATATATGTATGTACATATGTGGACACTGGTATTGTTGCCAACAGCAGAAGCAGAACAAACAACGACAGCACCAACAACGGCAACCGCTCCCCTCGAGCCTCGAGTTAAGTGCAAAACGCGCTCTGTTGCTGCATTGAAAGGCCTCTCATGCAAAGGGTGGCAAGTGGTACACACCAGTAGATACTAATTTGCGAATCAAATTTATGGACATCCTTGTGGATACTTTTGGGTCTAAATAGTCGATGGATCGTGGTGAAAAGAGCCGAGTGACTGAGTCTCTTCCATTGGCGGACTTGCCTTGTAGCCATTCCAGGAGAGTATTAATTTATCTTTACCTTGCTTTTGGGATACCCCATGCCCTCGGATAGCACTGGTTATAAACATGGATTTTGTTTTTGTTATTTGCTGTTGTTGGCAGGCAGGCAAAATCAAAAGCAAAAGCCACTAATGATGAAATGCTAAAATGCATTAAATGCAACACCAATGCAACACGCCAGTGCCGCCATAGGAAGATTGGTGAGTGTTTCCATTAGCAGTAGTCAGTAAAGAGTACAGAGACAGAGAGAGTGAGAGAGTGAGAGATGGGGACGTGGCGTAGGCAGGGCTTCCAAGTGGGCGCTTGATTGAAATGCAGTGAAATGCACTCAAAAGTGGCGAACGAAGCGATGCCGCCAGCGAATGCAATCGAATGTACGACAACAACACCAACACATGCACAAACAGATATGCACATACTTACATATGGATGTATGTGAATATAGAAGGGAAAATTCGGCACCAAAAAGTTACACAAATTACATTTAAGTGACGCAAAAGTTAAGTGAAATCTATTGCGAAAATCGCGGCTAGATGCGGATTGAGAGCAGCGATAGGAAGGATGGGATGGTACGGGATGGTGAAGCGGGTTTGTAACGGGTAACCCACTTATAGGCAAGATGTTATTCCTAGCACTGTACGGCTCGCTAATATTTGTTCCGGCTGTTGGCTCGTCGGCTACGAGTGTGGTGTTCTTGTCCTTCGCTAAGGCCTACCTTATTATTACTTTAAATAAAAATGAAACGTGCATACAAAAAGCCATAAACCGGACGGAAAAGTAAATGCCTAAAACGGAATACTATAACTACAGGTGTAAAACGGACAACGGACAGCATACCTCTGTTGTTTGGGAGGCACAACCCTACCTTGGTCTTGAATTCGCCAAAATAAATATATAAATTTGAAGACCGCTTTGTTTTTGAGGGGCCTACAGGGTCTTGCTGTAGGAGATCAAACATTAATAGTTTACTCAAACATTATAAATATTTATTTAATACTAATAAACATTAATTCTAAATTTCGCCAAAAAAAATAGTTTTGCCTAATTTTGTACCCCGTATGTAATGTTGCTTAAAATAAACTAAATGTAAGGATTATATCAAAAGAATACAGAGAAGCAACATGTAATTAAAAGCACAATAAATGCACATCTGGGAGGGAAAAATAGAAAAGGGTGAAGGCATGGGAAGCATGAACGAAAATATGGAGACAAAAAAAAAACAGCTGCAAACATGCACTTGCACTGAGATACCCTCCATATTTAGTAGGAAGGGTATATATGTTTTCGGGGGCTCTTTCTTTATCTTCCCTATTCTCTTTCTCTATTCGGCCTTACTTATGGAGCATTGTGCCCAAACAAGAAATAATTGCAATTATACATATTTAATTACTCACAGTCGGTACCTCCATCGTCGAAGCGCTTCCGATTTCGGCCGCTGAAATGAAACACCCAAAACAACAAGAACAAAAAAACGAGAAGGGACGTGTGAGACGCTTCTTGCGCGTCACAACTTTTATACCCGGCACTCAGGACTACATCTAGATGTAGAAGACATCGCCAACCACTAGAAATCGTTCACATTACAGAACACGTAGTAAAAGCCTACTAAATAAAATGCATCAAAAAAATTGGATCAGTTAATATTTTCCAATTTATGAGATATTTAAAACAGCAATAAAATTGGTACATTCTTGGACCGATAGGTTTCATAGCAAATTTTTCGAAAGTGGCGCCATCTATGAAAATTTCTTGCACGCAACTTTGCTGGTCACTCTTTTTCTAATACAGAGCTTTTAAATCCGAGTCTTGGTTAAAAGTCGGAAGAGTCAACGCCAGGGGGAGGGCAGAGGCAGGGGCCGAGTGAAGCAGAAGCAGAGTGTGAATGAGAGAATGTAAAAAGAGCAACAAAAGCTGCGGGACAGGGTGGGTTTAGCCACTGGAAATTAATTTCACCATTGTGGCTATAATAATGATCCGATCGAATCTCAAATTGGTGATCTGATAGATATGGCCATTTCCTACAGAATGGCGTTTTCTTTAGTTTTCTTTTATCTTCAAAACTGTAGATTTGGGGGGTTTTCGCCCTTTTGCGGGGGCGGAAGGGGGCGTGGCTCATTTTTGAAATTCACTGGTTTCAGTGTGAGCATACTGAAAACAAAATTTGGTGGCTCTAGCTCTTATAGTCTCTGAGAACGAGCCCACAAACAAGACGGACAGACGGACAGACAGACATGGCTCTATTGACTCGGCTATTGATGCTGATCAAGAATATATATACTTTATGGGGTCGGAAACGCCTCCTTCTGTGCGTTACATACAACCATTATTCGCACAAATACAATATACCCTATTTACTCTTTGAGTACCGGGTATAAATACTGCAAAATCCAGTATTTTGCCGATCGACTGTCTTCGACAGCAACACCTCGCGAAAATTCAGACGTGCCTGGACGGAAGAATTATTCGCAAACAATCAAAGGAAATCGAAACCTTACGGCTCTACCCTAAGGCCTGGCAGCGCCCAACGTAGGTTCACACCCACTCGGTTTCTACATGAGTGCCCTATTCTTCTTTACTTCTCCTTCCAAAGCTTCCCCACTACAATTTCAGGTCTTTGGCGTGAAAAATTCCCACCGGCTTCCCCGCCAGGTCTTCAAGCTCGTAAGCATTATTTCCAACCGGGAAACGTACGATGTATAATTTCTGGAACGGACTCTCCGTTACGACTTCCTGACCGATCCCTACCTGGCTCCGATAATTGGGTGCTTTGGACTCATTACATGCATCGCAGTTCCGGACATACTCCCTGACTTGTGTCGTCATCGCTGGCCAGTAGAATTTCCTTCTTAGCCGATGCAGGGTATTTTTAATTCCATCGTTTCCAGCTGTGTGGTCTTCATGGGCCTTGGATATGAGAGTTTCCGTCAGTGCCGCGGGAATCCATAATTTAAAAATGGATCCTTCCACTTGGTCGTGGATTTGCGTGAAGGCCATCCGCTTGAATATCACATCCCCTTCCACTCGTAGGTTGGTCAACATGTCTTGATTCTTGCCGATTTCTCCTTTTAGCTCCTGATACTCTGCCGACTCAAACTCTGTCGTCTGGAACACGAGGATCTCCGTTGGATCTATCACCACTTCGTCGATGCAGCGTGAGAGTGTATCTGCCACGACGTTATCGACTCCTTTCCGGTGTTCGATCCCAAAGTCGAACCTCTGCAGTCGCAATGAACACCTCGCAAGACATCCGTTTAGGTCCTTCAATGACATGAGCCATTTCAGGCTGGCGTGATCCGTGATAACCGTGAAGGGCATCAACTCAACGTACGGTCTAAATTTCTCAATGGCCAACACCGCAGCTAAACACTCTTACTAAACACTAAACACTCCGTTACCGAATAATTTAGCTTATGCTTGTTTAACTTGGCTGAGAAAAACCCACTGGACGCTCGGCTCTTTCGTCGTCTAACTGAAACAACACCGCTCCCACTCCGTAATTCTATGCGTCGCACTGTACGTAGAAAAGCTTCTTGAAATCTGCACGACTCAATACCGGCGCCGTGGTGAGTGCCTTTTTCAGGGATCCAATCGCCGTCTCGGGCTCCATCGACTTTCGGAAAACTTTCCACGCGGATGCTTCTTCAGCGCGTCTGTCAGCAATGGAAGCGTAATCCTTGATGAAGCGCCTGTACCATCCCGCGGGTTCTAGGAAGTTTCTTAGTTCCTTCACTGAACTCGGATTGGGAATCCTTTGAATGGCCAAAACTCTCTCAGGATCCATCTGCAACGTGCCTCCTCCGATGATAAATCCCAGGTATTTCAGTGACCTGTAGCAGAATTTTGATTTTTTCAAACCTATTGTTAAATTTGCTTTTCGCAGGCACTGAGCTACTAATCGAAGGTACATGACATGCGTCTGAAAATCGGGAGCTATCACCAAGAGATCATCAAGATAGACGAAAACGTTTGATCTCAGCTGCGTCGGGATCACTTTGTCCATCACTCGGCATAACCTCTGTGCAGCGTTATACAGACCGAAGGGCATCATCACAAATTGGTACAGCGGACGACCTGGAACGGTGAACGCGGTACACTTCCTGCTATCTGGATTCAGCTTGATTTGCCAGAACGCAAATTTGAGGTATACACTTGAAATTTAGTGCGTCTGGTCGATCCTGGACAGTATTCCCTCGATGCTAGGAAGAGGGTACGCGTCTTTGACGGTGAGTTGGTTCAGCTTTCGGGCGTCTAAACAAAATATGTTTTTGTTAGATTTCCGCACTACCGTCGTCCTGTTGCTCCACGGACTATCGCTAACCTCTATCACTTCTAGTTCCAGCATCTTGTCCACTTCGGTCCAGAGCACTTCCTGCATCGCGGGGGATTGAGGGTAGTGTCGATCTTTAAAAGGCTCCGCGCCCTCTACCAACTGGATCCCATGCTCCTCTACCGTCGTTGACCTCAATCCGGCATCTTCGTAAGTCAGGAACTCCTTCTTCACCTCGTCCAGTTCTTCAGCTTCCTTCTCTTCCAGGTCCCACGCGTCCACATGTACGTTCTCCTGGTCGTCTTCGGCATATTGGCTGATCTGTGACATCTGGACTTCGGATATTTTGCCATCGCTGGTCGAACTTGGATTCGCTCCGAGGACTGTCGGAGCCACTGCGAACGACCTCCAAAAATCGATCCCCAAGTACATGACTTACTCCAAGTATGGGCAGATGTAAAAGAGAATTTCCTTGCTGATTCCTTTGTACTCCACCGGGATTCTCACTTTGCCGATCGCTTTGGGTCACGTCCTGACCCACGCCTGACTGCTTCAACACTCCTTGCGAGTGTGTCTCCTTTGCCGGAAGCGTGCACGGTCCTTCTGGAGTCTACTGCTGACACCTCGCATTCCATTCATCTGGTGTCCGTCAAAGATCCGATTTCGGACTTGTTTATATCTCCTCATTCTCTCTCTTCGACCGGTAAGAATTTTAAACTATATTTTTCTACACTACTTGGGTTAATATGCTTAATTTTTAAAATATCCAATAGCGCATCCTTCACTTTCTCGCGGGCCTCCGTCCCGAGCTCTGATATCCCGCAGTCATAATGCTCGTTCTTGCGTTTCCCGAGCAGTTGGGACACTTCGGCGTGTACGTTTCGGGCTTTCCGCAGAGGTAGCAGAATACCCTGCGTTCCTTTGACATACACTCTCGGAACCCGTGGTCAACTTCTATGCAATTCCAGCACCCCAGCCTCGGCTTCGCTGTCAGGTGTGTTTCCTCAACCATCACCTCTTCCTCTCCTTTCGACAGCTCCGACTCTGGCTCGATCTCCTCCACTCGCTTACCGGATTGTTGGAACTTCAGCGTCGGGCGAAAAGCTGACCTTCGCTCGCGTCTGCGGAAATGGTACTCACCTCCACACACTCTTCCATAAGCTGCTCCGGGTTCCGGACTCGGATCGCGTACACATAACGAGCGATCTCTTGCTCGAGCCCCTTCTTGACGACTCTGACCATTTCGGAATCCGCTATTGGTGTGATAAGTCTTGCTGCCAGCCTCCGTATCGCTCGAAAGTAGTCTTCCACCGATTCTCCAGGTTCTTGCCGTCGCTCATGCAACGCACGCAGTCGCTCGTATTCCCCACCTACTGCATGGAATCGGTACACCAACTCGTCCCTTAAGTCCTCCCAGACTTCTGGAGGCCTCTATCCTCTAACCAGCTGGTGAAAATTATGCAGGACTTCGTCCCACGAGCGTCGACTCTGCTTCTGGAGGAATTCGACCCGAAAGACGAAATCCTCCACCGTCAGTTTGGCTGGGTCGCCGTCGAAATGGATGTCCCACTTGTCGACGCGTCCCCATCTCGGCTCCCTCCACTCGTCTCGCCTCTCGTAGGGCGTCGTGAATCGCCGAGCTCCGCCGTCTCCTGCTGGTTCCCTTTCCAGTCCTCTCGGACTCGTCTCCAGGTCGCCATCTTCCACCATGCGGGACCAATTTTGGCTGCTTCTCTCCGGCTTCCTTGGAGGGGCTTGGGGAATCTGATCCTGTTGTTCCACGGACCCTTTTGGCCTGGTGCCGGTATTCTGGAGCCGTCGAACCGCCTTCTCGGCCATTTGGACCATCCTCCCAGCCCAGATCTTGGATCACTTCTCCCTTCTGGCGCAGGGGCGTCATTGCCTCTGTTATGAAACCCATCAGCTCCATAAATCCTCGACGTATTTCCTCTTGCAACGTCCACCTGATGGTGTCCGCCATAGCTCCTCTGTGCGTCTCCTGCGCTTGTGCTATGGCGACGTTTATGCCCGAAAGAATTTCCGACGGCAAATTCCGACGACCGTAAATCGTAACTGCGCATATATTTTATCTTCCTACCTAACTTTTCATTCTTCTACAGAAAACTAACTAACTCCAACAAAACTCAACACGGAACTTCAAAATACTGCAAGATCAACAATAAGAGGGGAAAGTAACCACAACTGCTACTGGAGCCATCTGCACCTGGTTCCCTACGTGCTACGTGCTTCCTGTTGACCGTCTACAACTTCTTCGCGAGCGCTGATGACTTCTCATTTTCTACAGAAGGTTAAGAGTCAAGGGCGCTCACTCTGCTACCTAACTCTGCTACCTGCTTCTAGCCCACTACTCTATTGGAAGCTCACTTCGGGATCCTGTACCTGTTCCAGGTGCATCGCGTGGCCGACTTAATGTCCCCACGGGCCACCTAGAGCAAAAAAAATCTCTACGAGATACTACTTTCCCGGTGTCCTCCAGCGGTAAGTAGGGTAAGATGCACGAAAAAAAACTGCACGAACTTAACCAACTTCGGGTATTTTTTTCCTTTCCAGGCTCTCTTCTGTCCACCAGGCAACGGGTCGGTTGCTAACTGGCTTGAGGACTCTCCTCAGCCAGTGCCAGACCTTACCCCCTTGAGAGCTCCGGCTTCCCTCTGTCAGCTAAGTTTAGATACAACCATAGAACAACAAAACAAACTTCATCTTATCTAACTTTGGGTATTTTTTCTTTCCAGGCTCTATTTTGTCCACCAGACAACGGGCCGGTTGCTAACTCGCTTGAGGACTCTCCTCAGTCCCCTTGAGAGCTCCGGCTTCCCTCTGTCAGATAAGTCTAACCACAACATACACAAAAAAAACGAGCCAAAGCGAGCCAACCTTCACAGCTCCTCACAGGCCACCGGAACACAGACGGACCCTGACTGCAGACTACCACTCGAGATCGTTCCTCTCGGCTGGACATTTATAACCTCTTAGACATTTATGATTCGCAGCCGTTCTCTCCCACTCTCGTGGTCGCGAACTTGTCTTAGATTTGGCGCCATTATTGTTACGAACCTGTTTTTATGTTGGGGCAAGGCCGGCTAGCCAGTCATCCCAGGGCTGAGTTCTTCCCAGGCCCCCAGGTCGCACAACAAACCAACTGTTCGGACATCTCGAACAAATACCAAAAACAAACGATAATTCAAAACAATGCATCGGACTTTACTCTACATCTAACGGACAAACATCTCTCCAACACAGACGTGGACAAGTCTGAGGTGCCGATGGTCTAGCTCCTACGTACTCTACCTGAGATGCGACTCAGAATACCTCAGATCTCCTTCCCAAGTGTGGCGGACTTTCTCCATCTCGCCGTTGTGGTCAACTTTCCCCCCATACTAAACACACTAGCACTTCATTTCAAACGTTATAATATTTAAATCACTTAAACTTAACACATACTTAACTAAAAATCCCTATACTAATGTCTCGTGGCGCGTCCGCCTATTCCCGACTCTTCAACTTAAATTAATGGGTGGGAATAATCACAAAAATAATAAATATAAATAATAAAATAAATATAAATACAAATACTACATTTATATTACATTAATATGGTCGGTAAATATATGTGGGCGGCTAATTAATTAAATATTAATTAATATAGATAGATATTATTTTGGTGTGTCTTTATATATGCATGTAAATATGTATGCGTTTATGTATGCATGAATTAATTATTTAATTGTCGGTGGCGCCGTGGCGGGTCTCGCCCGGGTAGGGGTGTGACCAGGATTCCGCGGGCCGGGGAATGGTAATTTTGGCCCATCTACGGGAAGCCAGCCGATACAATTTATGCCCTATGGGTTTTAAAAATATTGAATCTGGGATTCATTTTCCCATTGGACTGGACTCACTTTTTATTTAGATTCGGGTTAAAAGGTCCTCTACATTGGCATCTACATTGGTTTGTTTCCTTTTTCCCGAATTTTTTCTAAACGGTCACACACACAAAACGCCCTAACACTGCCGATGTTTATTTTTCCACTGCCGGCATGTTCAGCGTAGCTACTCTACGCAGTCCCTCTTGCTGCAGCTGATCTCATCTCTTCTGTTGCCCTTGAACCAAATTCAAGGGCATAGCATGGCATTTTTGAGGGTGTGGGTGAGCAGGCTCGTGGATCCCGCAATGTTTTCGAGCCTCTCTTCTATTGTCCCCTTCTCTCGCTCTCCGGCACCGTTCCCCCAACCCAAAAAAAAAATACTGCAAAATCCAGTATTTTGCCGATCGATTTCCTTCGAATGCAACAATATTCAGTGACAATAAGAATGTAAGAATATACAATTCTATGGAAATTAATAAAAATTTCCAATAAATAATTTCTGAGGAGTGTTTTATTGGGGGCGGGGTGTGTGCGTGCTGATCAGACAAACATATGCACATCCATATGTACGTGTCGGACGCCGATATTATGGCTGTGTTTCGGCTGTGTAACTTGACACGGAAATTGTTAGCGAGATCGGACAATATGTACATAAGATTATATATGTACATAGATAAGTGGACACTCGGGCTTGAAGAGTGCGGAACGCCAATCGCGGAAGGATTCGATTGGCTGCACAATATGAGCGTACTTATCTGCAGTTTTCTCTGGAATCCACCGATGCTTGCTGGGACAATCTAGATTCAGCAAGAATCCGGCTCGAAGGACCAATTTTTGTAGGAGGGCGGCTTCCTGTCGCTGCAGATAAATCCTAGGAAAATCCAAGCGTCCAGAAATGAAGAGGCACAGTATATTCGATATTATGGTGGTTTATTATGCACTCGAAACGGCGCGGGTGTAGAATGGTATGTGTTTGTGTATGTATGGATGTCTGTATGGATGTAGAATTCGTTCAGTATCAACTCGCGTGTACAGGAATGTACACGGGTGGGTAGATACTGAATACAGCTTAGCGGCTGGCTGCCCGTCAGCTAGCGAGCGCAAGGCAAGGAGAGCGTAGGGAGTGAGAGCGAGAGCGAGCTCCGGCTGCTAACAACACACCGCTGCCAACTCGCTGCTGCTACTCTCAACATCTTGATTTAAATCTTGACCTAAATTTGGGATTATAAATAGTTATATTATCTTAGCTTCCCCCCTGTACTCTATTTTAGTAGTTAATTTTCCTAATATTTCTTGCTTTTTCCCATCTGCTGTAAAAGCGTTAGACGACATTAATTTAAATGTTATTTTACTACATATTATTTCCTTTGCTAAGTGACCACCCACACAACTCATTCCCGCGCAGGTGTCTAGTAATCCTGTGTCCCTTACCAAGGATCTTAACGTCTGCATAAGGCCTCTTATCTCCTTTCTTTTTATACCCGGTACTCGAAGAGTAAATAGGGTATATTGTATTTGTGCGAATAACGGTTGTATGTAACGCACAGAAGGAGGCGTTTCCGACCCCATAAAGTATATATATTCTTGATCAGCATCAATAGCCGAGTCAATAGAGCCATGTCTGTCTGTCCGTCTGTCCGTCTTGTTTGTGGGCTCGTTCTCAGAGACTATAAGAGCTAGAGCCACCAAATTTTGTTTTCAGTATGCTCACACTGAAACCAGTGAATTTCAAAAATGAGCCACGCCCTCTTCCGCCCCCGAAAAAGTGCGAAAACCTCCCAAATCTACAGTTTTGAAGATAAAAGAAAACTAAAAACGTCATTCCGTAGGAAATGGCCATATCTATTAGATCACCAAATTGGGATCCGATCGGATCATTATTATAGCCACAATGAAGACATTAATTTCCAGTGCTTAAACGCACCCTGTCCCGCAGATTTTGTTGTTCTTTTTACATTCACTCATTCGCACTCTGCTTCTGTTTCACTCGGCCTCTGCCTCTGCCCTCCCCCTGCCGCTGCCTCTGCCGACTTTTAACCCACTCCTTATATATGTTCTTTTTTGTGTGCGGGCGCTGCTTCTGCCTCTGCCTCTGCCGCGAGTCTGCAGTGTGTGGGTCTAGGAGCTAAAGGAGCGTGTTGGTGTGAGAAGTATTGTAGATGTAGATGACAGATAAAGAACAAATTTAAAATTTGACAAAACACCGCTAAGGTGCAGATGTAGTCCTGAGTGCCGGGTATAAAAGTTGTGACGCGTAAGAAGCGTCTCACACGTCCCATCTCATTTGGTTTTGTTTTTATTTTTCCATTTCCTCTTTATTATGCTCATTTTTCGGTTTGCACTGGTTGTTCATCAATGATCAATGATGCGATGGCCAACACGAACGCCGACTCGCTCGACTATGCCGCCCCTCAGGAGACTGCAGATCTATTTAGAGCATAAAGCAAATATAGATATAGGATGTGCTGGCATTTCTTTAAGAGATGAATTCTGATCGTTTACTTACCACACCATTCTGAACACTGAAACCCAGCTGATATTTGGTCACTGGCCGCTTGATCTTCACTTCAACAACGGGGGCGCAGGGCACCACTGTGAACTAGACTACGGTCTGGTTTTTGGTGTTCTTGATGTACGTCTGGCAGGTGCAGAGCGGCAGACCGACAAGACCGACCAAGATCACCGATATTCAATTGGCCACAGCGGGCAGCCGCACCGGAGCTCATCAGATTGGCAATGACGACGGTGGGCAGCATGGAGCCCCTTCTGGGACTTCCGGGCGGTCAATTTGGGCTATGAGCAGTGCATAGCTGACCTCATAGCACTCGCCGTACATATCTTGTAGTTGTTTTTGGTCTTCCGGAGCCTCACCCATCATTGCCACCGAACAGGCATCAAACTCCGCATCCACCTTTGCCCACAAGTTCTGCAAATGGTCTTAGCGGACCTGAGAGATCTCGGAGGATGGTGTGCTGGTCCAGGGGGTGGTGAGCCGTGCTTCCCTGGTGGTCAGCCTATCGATGGCTGCCACAAACTTTGCCCGTACGGAGGTGACGGTTGACTGGACCATTGCAAAGGTGTGGCGAGGACTGTTCGAATTATAGTGAGGATGCGAAGGCACCGCGGTCGCTAAGGGAACAAACCCGATAAAAAGACATTATAATTCAGACACTTCTCTGGCTCCTTTTTGAAACTCACTCTCTTGTCCCCCCATCAGTTAGATCCTCTTAAGATCTAAAGATTAATCTAAAGATCAATCAGCAATCAGCGTTCCAATTCGTTCGCAGTTACTTTAAAAATGGAATTTAATAGGCCAATGAAATTCATTAAATATACCATTATACCATTCCTATTTACTAAATATACAATGAACACAATTTCGTGATCAAAATATCCTGAAAAGTATATAATATAAATGGTCGTTCCCGATCCATTGCTTTTGGCTCATATCGATGATTGATATATCGAGAGAGCCGTTTTCATTTGCCATATTATTGGCATTGCTCAACACTGAATATCGATAGCACACAATGCGTGTATCGATGTGCTTACTTTTTTATCAGCCATCCCTAACACTTTTCAGATGCTTGTCAAAAAAAAGCATCTGAATAAAAGGTTTAATTAAACCACCAGCGAGAAGAAAAGGAATGTAAGTACGCTCTACAATTAAGTTTTTCGGTTGATAGAATGTGGCAATTCGAACAGTCTACGAACAGTCTACCTGTGGCACTTGCCACAGCCATTTGGCCGGTCCAAAATCTAATTGAAATCTCTGTTCTCAGACAATGGATGATAGGCGGCGTGAGGACTTTGAGAAAGCTTTATGCGTGCTCGAAAACCAGGTCCCAAGGGACCAGCGGCCGCCACGGTGCGAGCCCAGAGTGCAGCCGGGAAATGGAATTGTGCAGCCCCGGTGATGCCGCTACTCAATCGTAAGGGAAGGGTAACCATTCTTTTTAACATTTCTTGTTAAAACTGAGAACCGCTGTGAATGCGTTGTCGCGCAACCCTTCCTCGCTGAACTTTCGCCAAAATTTCGATGCTGTGAAGCTGAAGATCAGGGACTACCATGAAAAAATCGCAAACTCCATGGACTTGAACACAATCAAGAAAAGATTTGAGTACACATACTACTGGGGCGGTGCAGACGTCCTGGAGGACATTTTATTAATTTTCGAAAACTGCAGAACCTACAACAGTCCGGATTCGCCCGTGTTTTAATCTGCTGTTACCCTGTGCGAATGCGTTTGGCTGCGTACGGCGAAAATGCAGCAGGAATTGCACAATGAGTGTAGGGCTGAGGCCAAGACCAGGCGTCCGCGGAATGCAGCCATTTCAGAAACTTTTCCAATGCCGAAGATCCCGCGCCAGGGATAGGCTGTCATTTCGATGAAGACCAAGAGGGAAATCAAGGATGGAAATAACCTAAAGGCAGACGATCCACCGCCTTCTTTTCAGGCCGTTCCCAATATACATCCGAATCGGCACCATTGCAAACAGTTCACGCCCGTGACACCGGCCCGTCGTGGTCGTGGACGACCGCCAGGGTCGCGAAGTCTGACCCGAGCTGACGGCTATAGAAATGCTGTTATCTCGCACGAATTTCCAGAGCTTCAGCGACCCCCAAACCTTCTTAAGAACTACGGAACTCAAGTGAAAATCGACCCACTCCCAGTCGAACCAGTCCTTGATCGACTCAGCATAACGGCTATCCTGATGCCTTTAAATCTGAAGATCAAGCGCACATACAGCCAGACCCTTATCAAGGCTCTACGTTTTTGTAGACGCTACTTTTACCGCGCTCTCCCATAGTCCACCAAAATGCGGCGATCGGGGTGGAATAAAATGGAAACTGACACCGAGTTGGCTGCACTGATCCACAATTTGTGCTTGCCACTGTCATTACAAGCTCTAGATGACAAGCCTTGCTCAAAAAGCACACAAAAACGCATAAATAAACCTTGATAGGCCACCGCATTTTTGCCTGAAGTGCATCCATAGCGGTCAAGCGTAGTCGAGTACGTTCAAAGGGCTTCACTCCTTGCTGCACTCGGCTTGCTGGTAAAGAACCCATTATTTGCATAGCTAATATTGGACTTTGTCGAAAACTTGCAATGGAACTTCTTACCGTATTGCGAGCTAGTTTTCTAGCACTGATGACCAAAAACTGTGTCGCACAAAATCACATAGCGCTTTTGCTCCGACATGCCTGTTGCTTCGATGCGTATATTCAAACAATGATTTTCCAACAATATGAGCATTTGGTGTTTGGTGTCAAATCGTACATTGGCAGCCTGCCACCTACTCGAATTATTTCCATACCCTCAGACTGGTCTAGAAACGGGTTAAGTGCTTCAATTCTTAAAGAACTTATAATTTTGCCATTGCGTAATATTTCGATCTCAGTGTAAAAACTTAAAAGCTTGCAAATTTAATACTACATAATTCAAGCCACCTTTTAATTCGAGTGCCGTTAGCACTTTAGCTCTAGTCGAAATAATCTCTCGTAAGTTTAAAAAAATCTTTATCATATTTGCAACCTTCTATTATATCATCTACTATAATCTTTGGACAGGCCAGCAGGCTAAATTGTTTCGCTGTTCGGGGACCTCCTCTGGACCTTGCCATTCTAAAAGTGTCCACTGCTCATCTGGTACCTTCAAGAATTCTGGCCCTTGCCACCACAACGACGAAGCCTTTACTCTGACTTGTGTACAGCCCTCGAGAAACGATATCTACCGGATTTTGCTTAAATTATATTTTGTACCACGCCTGTGCTTTCGACTGTGCTCCTGTGCTCTTGAATAATAGCTACTCTGTTAGCCACAAAGGTTGTCCAACGACAAGCATGCGATGCGAGCCAACTCAAAACGAGAAGGGACATGTGAGACGCTTTTTACGCGTCACATCTTTTATACCCGGTACTCAGTACTACATTTGTACCTTAGCGGTTTTTTGTCAAATTTTTCTTTCATCTGTCATCTACATAAATCTACAACACCGCTCACGCAAACACGCTCCTTTAACTCCCCCCCCCCTTCCCTAGAGCCACACACTGCAGAGTCACGGCAGAGACGCGGCAGAGGCAGAGGCCGCACACTGCAGAAGCATAGTGTAAATTAGAAAATATGAAAAAAACAACATAAGCAGCTGGACAGGGTGGGTTTAGCCACTGCAAATTCATTTCTTTATTGTGGCTGTAATAATGATTCCATCTGATCCCAATTCGGGGATCTGATAGATATGTTTATTCCCTACAAAATGGCGTTTCTTTTATCTTCAAAATTGAAGCTTTGGGAGGTTTTCGCACTTTTGCGGGGGCTGGGCTCATTTTTGAAATACACTTGTAACAGTGTGAGCACACAGAAGCCTGGATGCAAAATTTGGTGGCTCCAGCTCTTATAGTTCCTGAGAACTAGCTGACAAACAAGACGAACAGACAGACATGGCTCTATCGACTCGACTATTGATGCTGATCAAGAATATATATACTTTATGGGGTCGGAAACGTTTCCTTCTGTTCGTTGCAAACAACCGGTATTCGCAAAAATACAATATACTCTATTTACTCTTCGAGTACCGGGTATAAAAACTGTCGAATCTGTAAAGTAACAAACCTAAGAAAACGATTCGGGTGCACACCTTTTTATTTTTGCCATAAGCTGCGCTAACAGTCTCGCACCTTCTAATTCTAATCTAAGTAGTGTAGCGTGCAGGTGTGGGATAGATGTATTTTTATCCAAACTAGTACAAAGAGATTTCGTGTGCACCTCTAGCTATGCTCTAGCTAAGCTCGCCGGATTGTCGGGGTTCGTTCTACTCTCTCCTATATTATTTACTGACACACACTCGCATAATGTTTTAGGTGCACATTTAAAAATAAATTAAAATCATAAATCAAAAGCAGAACACAGGTTAAACTGGACTGAATGGATGGAAAGTGGATTAATTATTTGTTGTTGAGAAAAAGGGGGATGATGATATCAACTACTATATTCAAGTCACGGGAAACTCAGGTGTCGTCGAGAATACCTCTTCTCTACCCTCCCAACCCATGCTATACTGGTAAATCGAACCGTATAGACCCTAGAACAATAAGGCAGTTTTCATCCTACCACTTCGACCTTGCTTGTCTGAGGACGGACGTTAGAATTTAGAACATATTATAAATGTGTTTCAAAACGAAGGCTTCTATATATATATTTCCATGACTTCCTTTATTATAATTCAATATCTTCGGAATTTTCTTAACCTTCAGAGGAACTCATTTTACGGCGATCTAGCCCACTTAAAATATATGCTTATTCTATGTTATAATGGTTTAGGAATTTACGAATTTATATATATATATATATAGTAGCTGTTGCGCGTATAAAGTCTAAGAATCATAGATAGGTAATAGAATAAAGGTGGGCGAGAGGTATTAACCCATTACGGTTATGATTATAAAGGTTCAAACATACAATTGGTAACTCGTAGGTTACGTTTATGCTCTGTGCATATACTGTTTTAAGATTACAAACTCATAGTTTTCTTTTGGTTTTGGTATTCTAATACCCTTACTCCTTTCGTAATCGAAAGGATATAACTGCCAGAGAATTGGCCTTAAAATGGCATATCGAACTTAATCCCAGAAAATGTGCAAATTAACACAGCATAACTCCGGAAATCTGTCCTGCTGTTGGCGGTGGCTCCTCTGTAGTCAGGTCCGTCAAAATCAAGCCCAATGTTCTAGCTCTGGACACTGGGCTAAAATGGGGAACATCCGGCTTGATGTCGATCTGCCGCTTACATAAGCACTAAAGTGCTCGACAAACTGGTCTACTCAGTGGAGCTGGTGAAAGGTTCCGAGGCGCCGCCTTACGCGCTGAGCTTCCTAAGGGTTGCTACGCCTCACTAAAGTTGACCCAAGTCAGAGTTTTTCGATGCTCGGCGTTTCGGAGCAGAAGAGGGGGGAATCGAATTCTACCCCTTGTAGATTGGGGGATGACTTCGGTGATACGCCTCTCGTGGAGCACCCCGTATATGCACTTATGCGCACTTAGGCTGCTAAGAAAGATAGGGCTCCTGACCTCTGTCCTTGGTTGATTATTGTTTTAACTAGGCACTAGCACAGATCAACACAGATTCCTTTGAATTTATGGCTTGCAAGAAAACTTCGCCATCTACATATATAAGACTTGCCACAATCACGTCGGGTTTTGTCGATCGACTCTTTGCTAATAACTCTAGCAAAACTCATCCCAGTGAAGCTAGGCTGTACCGAACATAAAGCTCGAAGATCTGATGACGTTTAAGAGCTTTAACGGGACAATCGTATGATCTTTCGCTGCATTGAGTGGAATTTCGGTCAAACTTCAAGGGCAAATTCTATGCTCTCGATACCTTATTCTCTTCTTTAAGATAAGCGCACGCTCTCGCTTGCATGTGCTAACACTGCAGCGAGTCTCTTTAGTAAGCTCGGCGTAAAGCTTGCGCTTACGATCCACTTTCGGAGTTCTCTTTCGGAATGCACTTTTAAGCTCTACTGAACATGCAATTATGTTTATCAGTGATGCTCTATGCTATCTCCCTACTTTCGGCCCCTACAGTAGCGATACGACTCGAACAGGTGCAACCTTCGATTTAGCTGCCAACAAATTTGCTGAAATGCCTCCATGCTTATGAATGACGCGAACATATACCACCGCTCCGTAAGCTCTACAAGAGGCATCTAAAAACCTGGCTTAGAAATCCTATTGGATCAAACAAGTGTGCTAACTCTGATAACACGATACACTCCGTAATGCTGTCCGAATTACTTGCGACGTACTAAAACTGAAACTTATCAACCCTCGAGGCCAATATATTCCTATGTTACCTGTAGCTCTAACGGTTCTACGGCGTCTGCACGATCTCCATCACAATAGCTGTTAGAACGCCAGCTATGAAGCTCGTATCGTCCCAACTTTAACAACTCGGTAACTTCATTTTTTAATTCATTTATCTGCTCGTAAGAGCTCGCTCTAACTAGCATATCATCCATGCAGAAGTTTTGCCTTACAGCTTTACTAGCTAATGGAAGCGATTCACAAAATGGATCCGCTAAATAGTAAAGACATCTAAATGCTAGAAAAGGTGCTGAATTGGTTCCATTAGTAACCGTTTTAAGGCGTAGTACCTTAATTACAATTACGCCATAAAATGCAAAACTAATTACATTCGCTTGGCTCAACTAATATTTGCCTATACATCTTAGAGATGTCAGCAGTCAATGCGACTCGATAAAACCGGAATCGGTAAGGGTCTCGAACAAATCTGCTTGAAAAAATTTGTCCTACCAGCATTGTATCGCTTAAACCAAGCCAATTGCTTGATTTACACGATGCATCAATTACGACTCGCAACTTTGTCGTCAAACTTTCTGGGCGAATCACCGGATGATGGGGCATGACATATTTCACCTCGTGTATCTTATCAGCCGCTACCTCCTCTAAATGATCCAATCGATAAACTCTCTTAAGCTCTGGATCCTTATTGAGCTTTTGTTCTAAGTTTAAACACCTAGTCAAAGCGATATTATATGAATCCCCTAGCTACTTTTGAGGCTTTGCAAAAGGCAAGCGAACTTCACTACGATTATCGTTTGTCCGTTTCACTGTAGCCACGAACATGTCTTCACATAGCCTCTCAGATTCTGTTAATACTTTTCCGGGTCGCGACACCTCCTCGCATTGCCAAAACTGCTGCACTAAATTTTGCAACTGGGCAGCCTTCTGTTGCCTTGGACCTTCAGGTTTATTATCATTCAACGCTACATTCTGGTCAGGAGTTCCTGACTAAACTGGTTCCTGTATTGGTAAGAAGAGAACTTTGCAACGATTCCTGGCCATCGCCCAGAGCCCATTTTGCATTTCCATTGATTGATTCTCTATGTAACAAGTTATGATGTGGCTTATTGCAGATAGTGCACGCTTGCGATGGACCGTATTCCATGGATTGATGCCCCCCTGCTAAAACAACGAAAGCAGAAACCATGTTTCTTAATTTCAAAATACCTTTGTAGAGGTGTCAGAGCAGCAAATTTCTGACACACCTTTATGCTATGCGAACTGGAGCAGCAGTAGCATGAAGTTCCATTTTAATCTACTGCTGCCGTCAAACTTGCTCTCTTTCCGCTGTGACTAGTCTTTACCATAACTGGTTTTCTCACCTCACGACCAGCTTGATTAGTGCCCCTGTTGACTATAAACAGTGAAAGCACCTTCCATTATGGCAATTGAGAAAAGTCGAATTTGTTCTGCAATTTTTCCAGTGAGTCTTCATCCAACTTGTTTTGGTCTAAGTGGATCATAATTCACCCTTACCACGCAATGAGNCACAAATACAATATACCCTATTTACTCTTCGAGTACCGGGTATAAAAACTGTCGAATCTGTAAAGTAACAAACCTAAGAAAACGATTCGGGTGCACACCTTTTTATTTTTGCCATAAGCTGCGCTAACAGTCTCGCACCTTCTAATTCTAATCTAAGTAGTGTAGCGTGCAGGTGTGGGATAGATGTATTTTTATCCAAACTAGTACAAAGAGATTTCGTGTGCACCTCTAGCTATGCTCTAGCTAAGCTCGCCGGATTGTCGGGGTTCGTTCTACTCTCTCCTATATTATTTACTGACACACACTCGCATAATGTTTTAGGTGCACATTTAAAAATAAATTAAAATCATAAATCAAAAGCAGAACACAGGTTAAACTGGACTGAATGGATGGAAAGTGGATTAATTATTTGTTGTTGAGAAAAAGGGGGATGATGATATCAACTACTATATTCAAGTCACGGGAAACTCAGGTGTCGTCGAGAATACCTCTTCTCTACCCTCCCAACCCATGCTATACTGGTAAATCGAACCGTATAGACCCTAGAACAATAAGGCAGTTTTCATCCTACCACTTCGACCTTGCTTGTCTGAGGACGGACGTTAGAATTTAGAACATATTATAAATGTGTTTCAAAACGAAGGCTTCTATATATATATTTCCATGACTTCCTTTATTATAATTCAATATCTTCGGAATTTTCTTAACCTTCAGAGGAACTCATTTTACGGCGATCTAGCCCACTTAAAATATATGCTTATTCTATGTTATAATGGTTTAGGAATTTACGAATTTATATATATATATATATAGTAGCTGTTGCGCGTATAAAGACTAAGAATCATAGATAGGTAATAGAATAAAGGTGGGCGAGAGGTATTAACCCATTACGGTTATGATTATAAAGGTTCAAACATACAATTGGTAACTCGTAGGTTACGTTTATGCTCTGTGCATATACTGTTTTAAGATTACAAACTCATAGTTTTCTTTTGGTTTTGGTATTCTAATACCCTTACTCCTTTCGTAATCGAAAGGATATAACTGCCAGAGAATTGGCCTTAAAATGGCATATCGAACTTAATCCCAGAAAATGTGCAAATTAACACAGCATAACTCCGGACATCTGTCCTGCTGTTGGCGGTGGCTCCTCTGTAGTCAGGTCCGTCAAAATCAAGCCCAATGTTCTAGCTCTGGACACTGGGCTAAAATGGGGAACATCCGGCTTGATGTCGATCTGCCGCTTACATAAGCACTAAAGTGCTCGACAAACTGGTCTACTCAGTGGAGCTGGTGAAAGGTTCCGAGGCGCCGCCTTACGCGCTGAGCTTCCTAAGGGTTGCTACGCCTCACTAAAGTTGACCCAAGTCAGAGATTTTCGATGCTCGGCGTTTCGGAGCAGAAGAGGGGGGAATCGAATTCTACCCCTTGTAGATTGGGGGATGACTTCGGTGATACGCCTCTCGTGGAGCACCCCGTATATGCACTTATGCGCACTTAGGCTGCTAAGAAAGATAGGGCTCCTGACCTCTGTCCTTGGATGATTATTGTTTTAACTAGGCACTAGCACAGATCAACACAGATTCCTTTGAATTTATGGCTTGCAAGAAAACTTCGCCATCTACATATATAAGACTTGCCACAATCACGTCGGGTTTTGTCGATCGACTCTTTGCTAATAACTCTAGCAAAACTCATCCCAGTGAAGCTAGGCTGTACCGAACATAAAGCTCGAAGATCTGATGACGTTTAAGAGCTTTAACGGGACAATCGTATGATCTTTCGCTGCATTGAGTGGAATTTCGGTCAAACTTCAAGGGCAAATTCTATGCTCTCGATACCTTATTCTCTTCTTTAAGATAAGCGCACGCTCTCGCTTGCATGTGCTAACACTGCAGCGAGTCTCTTTAGTAAGCTCGGCGTAAAGCTTGCGCTTACGATCCACTTTCGGAGTTCTCTTTCGGAATGCACTTTTAAGCTCTACTGAACATGCAATTATGTTTATCAGTGATGCTCTATGCTATCTCCCTACTTTCGGCCCCTACAGTAGCGATACGACTCGAACAGGTGCAACCTTCGATTTAGCTGCCAACAAATTTGCTGAAATGCCTCCATGCTTATGAATGACGCGAACATATACCACCGCTCCGTAAGCTCTACAAGAGGCATCTAAAAACCTGGCTTAGAAATCCTATTGGATCAAACAAGTGTGCTAACTCTGATAACACGATACACTCCGTAATGCTGTCCGAATTACTTGCGACGTACTAAAACTGAAACTTATCAACCCTCGAGGCCAATATATTCCTATGTTACCTGTAGCTCTAACGGTTCTACGGCGTCTGCACGATCTCCATCACAATAGCTGTTAGAACGCCAGCTATGAAGCTCGTATCGTCCCAACTTTAACAACTCGGTAACTTCATTTTTTAATTCATTTATCTGCTCGTAAGAGCTCGCTCTAACTAGCATATCATCCATGCAGAAGTTTTGCCTTACAGCTTTACTAGCTAATGGAAGCGATTCACAAAATGGATCCGCTAAATAGTAAAGACATCTAAATGCTAGAAAAGGTGCTGAATTGGTTCCATTAGTAACCGTTTTAAGGCGTAGTACCTTAATTACAATTACGCCATAAAATGCAAAACTAATTACATTCGCTTGGCTCAACTAATATTTGCCTATACATCTTAGAGATGTCAGCAGTCAATGCGACTCGATAAAACCGGAATCGGTAAGGGTCTCGAACAAATCTGCTTGAAAAAATTTGTCCTACCAGCATTGTATCGCTTAAACCAAGCCAATTGCTTGATTTACACGATGCATCAATAACGACTCGCAACTTTGTCGTCAAACTTTCTGGGCGAATCACCGGATGATGGGGCATGACATATTTCACCTCGTGTATCTTATCAGCCGCTACCTCCTCTAAATGATCCAATCGATAAACTCTCTTAAGCTCTGGATCCTTATTGAGCTTTCGTTCTAAGTTTAAACACCTAGTCAAAGCGATATTATATGAATCCCCTAGCTACTTTTGAGGCTGTGCAAAAGGCAAGCGAACTTCACTACGATTATCGTTTGTCCGTTTCACTGTTGCCACGAACATGTCTTCACATAGCCTCTCAGATTCTGTTAATACTTTTCCGGGTCGCGACACCTCCTCGCATTGCCAAAACTGCTGCACTAAATTTTGCAACTGGGCAGCCTTCTGTTGCCTTGGACCTTCAGGTTTATTATCATTCAACGCTACATTCTGGTCAGGAGTTCCTGACTAAACTAGTTCCTGTATTGGTAAGAAGAGAACTTTGCAACGATTCCTGGCCATCGCCCAGAGCCCATTTTGCATTTCCATTGATTGATTCTCTATGTAACAAGTTATGATGTGGCTTATTGCAGATAGTGCACGCTTGCGATGGACCGTATTCCATGGATTGATGCCCCCCTGCTAAAACAACGAAAGCAGAAACCATGTTTCTTAATTTCAAAATACCTTTGTAGAGGTGTCAGAGCAGCAAATTTCTGACACACCTTTATGCTATGCGAACTGGAGCAGCAGTAGCATGAAGTTCCATTTTAATCTACTGCTGCCGTCAAACTTGCTCTCTTTCCGCTGTGACTAGTCTTTACCATAACTGGTTTTCTCACCTCACGACCAGCTTGATTAGTGCCCCTGTTGACTATAAACAGTGAAAGCACCTTCCATTATGGCAATTGAGAAAAGTCGAATTTGTTCTGCAATTTTTCCAGTGAGTCTTCATCCAACTTGTTTTGGTCTAAGTGGATCATAATTCACCCTTACTACCCAATGAGCGAAGAACTTCCAACTGAGAGTTAACAGCATCAACTAATCAAAACTAACTCAAATATAAAAAGTGTGTAAGGACATACAATTCTATAAAACTTAATAAATAAACATCCATTAAAACCACTGTGGATCAATTGACTTTTTATTGGGGTTGGTTGGGTACGTGTGGATATGACCTTTCAATTATTTTTGAATATTTAATATGCATACATGCACATATATATAATCCGAATTCCCGAGTTCAAAAGTAGGTTTTTAAAAAGATATTTTATTTAACCCAACATATATATTAGAACATAGAATATGAATCTGAATTCCCCAACTCAATGTTAGAAAGTCTCAAACGGAACTGTCTTCTTGTGCTCGAGTTATTGATCTCGAGACCTCTGCTGCGAAGCTTAAAGCTTATCTTCTTAAGCGTTCGGCTTTGGCTGATATTCGTCTTCGGAATTGAGTGATGATGGCTTTGATGAAACAGGCAGCCGCAGCTGGTGATTGGTGTCAGCTTTCATTTTGAGAACTCCCTTCTATTTTAGTGTGGGACTGATTCTGAATTAGTCATAGTGTGGAGTGTGGAAATAAGCTGATAACGTATTGGTTAGCAACGTGTAATTGTTTTATTATCTCAATTCCATGGTTTACTACTTCTATAACTAAATTTAGTTCATCTGTGTGGATGCTATGTGTGGCGAGATATTCTTTTTCTTTTTATATTTGGCTTTGTAATGTGTTATCTTTCTTCCCCTATTATTTTCTTCATAGTGTTTTTAATGTATTTTGGTTATATCATCCGTCTTTCTGAAAGGGTTAGTTATTTTGGACTTTACGAGAGGTGATTTTCTAAACCTAGTGTCTACTTCAAAGTCATTACGACTTTTGTTCAACTGGGTGATCTGATTCACCTTGTTCAGTTGAGTGTCGTACTCTGGACTTCCTGCGTATCTTCTGGACGTTGATATGCAATGACTGCACCCTCAAGTGGCCCATGCGACACCAAGCCAAAGCCTGTTACGCGCGAAACCTAGCAGAACGCAGCCCTCCTCCCGCCCAACCGACCGAGGGGCGCTGCCGCATGACGCGCGGCGCGATTAACCGAACCGGTCGCGAGCATGCAGGAGAGATACATTTTAAGCTAATATTCCAGGAAAGTTTGAGCTAAACACAACTAAACTAGAGAAACTATAGCTAAGCAAGCAAATTTACCAAACTCCGAATCAAGACAGAACTAAAATGAAACTAACTGAGGGAGAAGTATTCTAATATAAGAGATTTAAGAAGAGGAAGGAAGCTAATCGAGGATGTAATGTGATAGAGGGAATTACAATCCGAGAATAAAACCCTAAAGGGTTCGTGTAAGGCATAATTCGATCTACACAGTGGATGGAACAAAGGAATATGGTTTCTAGTGGGTCTAATGGGAATCGTATAGTTTATGCGGCTCAACAAGTCAGGGCTGCCTACATCCCCCTTGATCAAGTTGTTCATGAAAATTACACCAAGCATTTTTCTACGACTAACTAAGGATGGAAGATTTATTAAAAGAAGTCTACTACGGTAGGATGGCAGGCTCACAGTTGCATCCCAGTTGAGGCCCCGTAGGGCAAATAATAAAAAGTTTTTCTGTACTGATTCAATACGGTCCTGATGTATGTTGTACTGAGGGCACCATACACATGAGCCGTATTCTAAAATCGGACGAACAAGCGAGATATAGAGAGTCTTCGTTATATAGGGGTCCTCAAATTCTTTTGACCACCTCTTTATAAACCCAAGCACACCCATGGCTTTATTTACCATGGTAGAAATGTGTTCAGAAAACTTTAACTTGGGGTCTAGTTTAACACCTAGATCATCAACCAATGTAATTCTCTCAAGAGAACTACCGCAGAGGTTGTAAGGAGCCAGGAAGGGGCTGGAGCGATAAAAAGTCATAACATTGCACTTCGAGGCATTAAGTTGTAACATATTTGCACAGCACCATGACTGAAAGCTATTGAGATCAGATTGCAAACGAGAGTGAAATGAAATGTCCTTATCCTGGACACAGAGTTTATGAATATATCTGCAGGTGTTCTGTTGGTGGTATTATGTCGGGTCTTGTGATTACATGTTTATATTGTCAGTTTAAATTTAGTGTATTTGTTTTCGGGGTCATTCTCACTGGATATGATCCTCAATTCTCGTTCACCGTTTTATGGAATCTTTCAACGACTGATATTCCATTTTTACTGGATGTGATTGAGATCTTGACATCTTCCGAGACAAGCCATGCTTGCAATGCTGCGCACATAAAGGCTGAATCTTTGTCTGCATTAATTTCTTTGGGTTTTCCCATTTCATTAAATACTTTTGGTATCGCCCTTTTGGTTTCTAACCAGTCACGAGTGATCACTTCTATTAGTGTAGCGAATTTTGAGTATATATCGATACATGATAGGAACTGTTGGTTACCTATAAGATAGAAGTCCATTACGTAACGTTCTCGGATGTTTAAGATTTCCGGTGTTACTTCAAATGACAACTTGGTGTTTCTATGCTCAGTTTTGGAAATATTACACGTTTTACATTCGTTTTTTATATTTTGTATCAATTTTTGGTGGTCAGGATAGTAGTATTTTCCCTAGTATTTTTCGTAGAAAAATGCTTGGTGTAATTTTTATGCACAACTTGATCAAGGGGGATGTAGACAGCCCTGACTTGCTGAGCCGCGTAAACTTTACGATTCCCATCAGACCCACTAGAAACTTTATTCCTTTGTTCCTTCCACTATGTAGATCGAATTATGCCTCACACGAACCCTTTAGGGTTTTATGCTCGGATTATAATTCCCTATACCACATTATATCCTCAACTAACTCCCTTCCTCTTCTTAAATCTCTTATACTAGCCTACCTCTCCCATAGTAAGTTTCATTTTAGTTTTGTCTTGTTTATAGTTTGTCTAGCTATAGTAGCTCTAGTCTAGTTGCGTTTAGCTCTAATTTTCCTCGAATATTAGCCTAACATCTATATTTCCTGCGTGCTCGCGACCGGTTCGGTTAATCTCGCCGCGGGAGGAGGGCTGCGTTCTGCTGGGTTCCGCGCGTAACAGGCTTTGGCTTGGTGTCGCATGGGCCACTTGATGGTGCAGTCATTGCATACCAACGTTCAGACAATATTAAACCAATTGATGGTTTTCTCTATACCAGGGTGAAGTAATTCTTTATGGTTTTTCATTATCAAATCTTTGAGTTCCGCGTAATTGGGTATATCTATGAGTTTTGAACTTGATTTCATAACTTTTGTGAAATTGTTTGGACTGATAATTTCCAAATACGCTTGTTGGAAGGTTGGGAAATCAGTCTCGTTATGGAAATATAATGCACTCTTTTTGATTCATAGATATTCCTTAATGAGTTCTTTAGCCAAGGTGTTGGTCATTTNGTATTTTCCCTAGTATTTTTCGTAGAAAAATGCTTGGTGTAATTTTTATGCACAACTTGATCAAGGGGGATGTAGACAGCCCTGACTTGCTGAGCCGCGTAAACTTTACGATTCCCATCAGACCCACTAGAAACTTTATTCCTTTGTTCCTTCCACTATGTAGATCGAATTATGCCTCACACGAACCCTTTAGGGTTTTATGCTCGGATTATAATTCCCTATACCACATTATATCCTCAACTAACTCCCTTCCTCTTCTTAAATCTCTTATACTAGCCTACCTCTCCCATAGTAAGTTTCATTTTAGTTTTGTCTTGTTTATAGTTTGTCTAGCTATAGTAGCTCTAGTCTAGTTGCGTTTAACTCTAATTTTCCTCAAATATTAGCCTAACATCTATATTTCCTGCGTGCTCGCGACCGGTTCGGTTAATCTCGCCGCGGGAGGAGGGCTGCGTTCTGCTGGGTTCCGCGCGTAACAGGCTTTGGCTTGGTGTCGCATGGGCCACTTGATGGTGCAGTCATTGCATACCAACGTTCAGACAATATTAAACCAATTGATGGTTTTCTCTATACCAGGGTGAAGTAATTCTTTATGGTTTTTCATTATCAAATCTTTGAGTTCCGCGTAATTGGGTATATCTATGAGTTTTGAACTTGATTTCATAACTTTTGTGAAATTGTTTGGACTGATAATTTCCAAATACGCTTGTTGGAAGGTTGGGAAATCAGTCTCGTTATGGAAATATAATGCACTCTTTTTGATTCATAGATATTCCTTAATGAGTTCTTTAGCCAAGGTGTTGGTCATTTCCTTGTATGTGATTTTGATAATCAATTTATGGAAATAGTGTTGTGTAGTTACTTTATCTTCATCTCACTTGATCAACTCAATCTGGCGATTGAAATGGTTGATTGGTTGTTCTGTAATGCGAATATGATTGAGATTGTCTTCTTGCGCACTGTGTATTGTGGCGCCTGCACTATCAGAGACTTCTCCGAGTAGGTTTTCGTTAACTTTAACTCGGGAAATTGCGTCCGCTACATGGTTTTCTTTGCCAGGTAGATATTTGATTTTGAAGTCGAATTCGTTTAATTTGATCTTCCACCTTTGTAGTTTCATTTTTGGTTCTTTGAGGTTGTTTAACAATACTAAGGGCTTATGGTCGCTAAGTATATCGAATGTTCTTCCGAACAAGTATGATCGGAAATACTTAGTAGCCCAAACAATTGCTAATAATTCTTTCTCGATAGCGGAATATTTGATCTCATGTTCGTTCAGCGTTCGGCTGGCGTAGCAGATCAGCTTATGGTTTTGAGATAGGACTGCACCTATAGCCATGTTACTAGCGTCGGTAGTAACAGAAAACATTTTGTTAAAGTCTGGATATACGACAATTTGGTCTGAGGTGATGAGTACTTTTAGTCTCTCGAATGCCTCGACATATTTCTCTTCTTTAGGATCTATTATTGCTCGATTTTTTAGTTTGAGCGTCATAGGCTTGGCTATGTTAGCGAAATTATTAATGAATTTCCTATAAAATCCGCATAGTCCTAAGAATGACTTGATTTGTTTTGTGGTTTCGGGAATGGGAAACCCTGTTGGCTGATGGCTGTTATCTTGTTGGGATTTGGTACTATTCCTTCGGGTGTAACTATATGACCTAGGAACTCAGTTTCTTTCTTCAAAAACTCACACATATCCATTTGTAGCTTGAGATTTGCGTCTCTCAGCTTGCCAAAGACTTTTCTTAGTGACAGAAGGTGTTCGTCCAATGAAGTGGAGAAAATTATTATGTCATCTAAGTACACCAAACAGTCTGTGAAAATTAAGTCTTCCAAAAGATCGTTCATGCATCTTTGGAATGTGGCAGGGGCGTTGGTTAGCCCAAATGGCATTCGAGTATACTCTTAATGACCATGTTTGCTTCTTTGGTAGAGAAGGCCATTTTCGCGATCGAATTAGGTTCCATTGGGATTTGATGGAAACCTTTTGCCCAATCGATTGTGCTGAAATATTGGCACTTTCCTATTTGTCTAGGATTTCATCCATTCTTGGAGTTGGAAATTTATCCTTTATGCTTATCTCGTTGAGACCTCTATAGTCAAAGACTAACATGTACTTCTGTTTTCCGAAAGCGTCTATCTTCTTCGGAATCATTGAAATGGGGGAACAGTAAGGCGATTTCGATTTACGAATTTTTCCTTGTTTAATCATTTCATTGATTTGCTTATTGACTTCTTCGTCATGTATTTGGGCATACTTGTATGGCTTTCTGTATACCGGATCTTCATGTTGTGTTTGAATTGGATGTTTGACAGTAAATTGTCAAATTGTCACCATCTCTGTACTGCACATCGCTGAATTCATACAACACCTTCTTCAATTTGTGTTTCTCTTCATCGTTCAGATGCGCTAGCCTTAGCTCGTGACATTCCCTTAGTTCATTATCGATAGCGGAAGTGAAGTATTGATCCCCTTCTGAGGATGAGTCAAGGCAGTTCTGTGCGATATTATCTTCTTCTGAAAATGTATCTTTGCACTTAAGTGCGGTCTTAACTTCTTCAATTGCTTCTCCACTAATAATGACTGGCAATTTTCTTTCTCCTAACCTTACAGTATTGTCACTGTAATTAATTATGGCTTTGCTAGCCCTCTGATATTCTCTTTCAAGAAGGATATCATAGTTGTTCGAGTAGTTTATACTATCTGCTCACTGGGACAGACTTTATTGGGGGACATAACTATAATTTTGGTTACCTGAACTGGTCCATTGATGGTATGGACTTTGAGGTTTTCTATATTTATGGGGGCATTCGGAATGTTTTCTTTTATGATATTTATTGATGATCCCGAATCCACGAGAATACCTCTAAGTATTCTATTATTTAATTTTAGGTTTATATAGGATCCCCCTCGGTTTCTTTACGTCCATTTTCATCTGGTCACTTTGGCTTTCACGAATTCTTTTAGTAGGTTGATTTTTTTAAGCTGGCTTTTTTAAGTTTAGACAGTGTTGTTATGTCTTTTCGGACTAATGTCATAAAGGTCCTATCTGGGAGTTTACGCGATATTACATCTTTAATTGATTATTTAATGCGTTTTGATAGATCAGGGTGTTACTACAAGGGCTTTAGTTTATAGATCTTCGATAAACTTACGAAGACTCCCATTGAATTTTGTGAAGTAGATTTGTCGCAGAAGTTCTTCGTATGGTGTGTGGTTCTTGAATTCGTCTATTAGAGCATTCTTCAGCTCCAGCCAGGTGTTGGGTTTCACCATTTGTGAGAGTTGTTGTGCTTCTTCGGTCAGCTGCAACTCAATGGCTCCAAACAGTATTCGTGACTGTCTGGTGTCTTGCGTTCTTTGGCGGATTCACTTGGTCTAACTAGCTTCGCCAATCTCCAGCAATCTGGTCGTTTAGATTGCTTCTAATAGATTAGTACGGAACAATCACGTTAGTGTTTGTGAATCCTACCGGCTGCGCCAATAAGAATTCCCGTGTTCAAGAGTAGGTTTTTAAAAAGATATTTTATTTAACCGAACTTATATAATTGAACATATGATATGATTATGAAGTCCCCAACTCAATGTTAGAAAGTCTCAAACGGAACTGTCTTCTTGTGCTCGAGTTATTGATCTCGAGACCTCTGCTGCGAAGCTTAAAGCTTATCTTCTTAAGCGTTCGGCTTTGGCTGATATTCGTCTTCGGAATTGAGTGATGATGGCTTGGATGAAACAGGCAGCCGCAGCTGGTAATTGGTGTCAGCTTTCATCTTGAGAACTCACCTTTTTACAAGAGTTCTCCCTTCTATTGGAGTGTGGGGCTGATTCTGAATTAGTCATAGTGTGGAGTGTGGGAACGAGCTGATAACGTATTGGTCAGCGACGTTTTATTGCATTCCAGCGTTTTGGGTTGCATGGGACTTCCTGTTGATTTCGATATCGACGAATCATGCGTTGTTTATTCAGGTGTTGGGGTATCTTCTTATATGTTTATCTTATATCATATATATGCGAATAAATGGGTGTAAGGGTGAGTGATGGGCATATGCATAACGTGTATAGGTGTGGGCGTGGTTAGAAATATGTCAAGTGCTTAACGAATACTTATTGCGTATGTGGGTGTAGGGCATTATGGATATGTTACTATATGTATGTATGTATTAGGTTAGTAAATTTCCATTTGTTTCGCTTGTTCCTCCATCCTTTATGATATTCTTTAGGTCTCTCCTTTTTTAACATGCTTTTCTCCTCCCTTCTCCTCCTCTTCGTCATCAGATAACCGTGCCATTTCCGCCATTGTTGCTTAACCGGAGGGTTCCAGATCCTGACTGTTGCTGATAGTGATATGTCTCCTTAAAGTACTCGTACGATTTGATATGTTCAAGAGGGTGTTGAGTCTGAGCAACCTGTTTTCCAAAATCTCCATCGTAACCTGCCGTTCATCAGCTGTCATAAGTTGCAGCAATTTGGAATCGTTGCGTCTGCGTTGAAGGAGAGCCTCATTTAATATGGATATAACTTTGGGGGAGAATTTTGTTATGCTTAAGTCCATTCTGCCTTTTTTCATAGTGACTGGCACATGATGTTGCAACGCTATATGCATGACAGTCTGTAGCTCATGCGATGTCAAATCATCCACGTTGCTGTCCCACAACTGGCAGTTGCATTCATTGCTGCAGTCACCAAGTGTATCAACATAGATACTTAAATCGGGTGGCTGAAGGTAGTGCATTATCTCCGTTTTGCTCAGAATTTTTGTGATTATCCGCAATGAATCATCCTCTTCATAGGGCTCTGTCTCAACATCCGTAGGATCAGCGACAAGCTCTGGTGTCACATGCACACACACATTCATAGGCTCTGTTGGAATCGGCTACACATGTAACGACGGGGTATCGTGGGGGACACATATTAAATTTAAATGTACTCACAAAAAAGGTGTAGTCTTACCATTGCTTAAGAAGATCGATATTATTGATTTTATTAGAGATGATTGCAAAATAAAGTTATCCAGAATAAACTTTCTCGTATTTTTAGAGACCGAATCTTTTTTGCACAACTTGCATGTTTTCGATTTAGCACTCTGTCATGATGTCCTAGAGATGCGAAAGCAACGATTCTTTTCCAAGGCAACTCAACTCGAAACAAAACACGATGTTAGCTTTTCCAACACTAGAACTCATCGAATTGGGAATGGCTTGAACACTTGCTAAAAACTTGACGGATAAATCCTTTCCATCCATAGCAGAGAGAATGAACAATCAAGCAGAGTCCTTAGCTATGATTTCTGAATTTTAAATGTATTAACCCAATTGGAAAGGTCGTTAAGGTCGAAAAGAAGGAGTAAATTACCGTCCATGGAGGCATTCCTTATTCTCAGTTACTGACGCTTCCCAAAAAGCCGGGGTTAGTTTTGGCAACTGGGAGGCACAGATACTCACGAGCATACCACCCCAATTGTCTGTGTAGACTTTGGAGTGGGCCAGGGCGGTTAGAACCCCTGGAATAGTTATCTGAAGTCCCTTCAAAGCACGACTTCTCGGAACCAACGCGAGGCAGCAATAGGAGCATGTTTGTTTGGTTGGTCACCAGGAGCGGATTATTCTCATATCGGCTACGGAGGGCTCACCATGCTGGCTCGAAACCGTCGTTGGTAAGTGGGGACTTCTGGACCACGGCTTGCGGATCGCCACGGGTCTTAGTGGCGAGATGGCACAGCTTCTCTTCTGGGGACAGTCTCGGAAAGCCTCCCCTGCGAAAACTTTAACATCA
>NW_022995758.1:3834-20330 GCF_900245975.1 Drosophila guanche | reverse complement strand
TTGGAATCGGCTACACATGTAACGACGGGGTATCGTGGGGGACACATATTAAATTTAAATGTACTCACAAAAAAGGTGTAGTCTTACCATTGCTTAAGAAGATCGATATTATTGATTTTATTAGAGTTGATTGCAAAATAAAGTTATTCGGAATAAACTTTCTCGTATTTTTACAGACCAAATCTTTTTTTCACAACTTTCAAAAAATTATGCCTCTGTCATGATGTCCTAGAGATGCGAAGGCAACGATTCTTTTCCAAGGCAACTCAACACAAAACAAAACACGATGTAAGCTTTTCCAACACTAGAACACATCGAATTGGGAGTGGCTTAAACACTTGCTAAAAACTTGACGGAGAAATCTATTCCATCCATAGCAGAGAGAATGAACAATCAAGCAGAGCCCTTGGCTTTGATTTTTGAATTTCTTATTTCGCTAAGGTCGAAAGGAAGGAGTCGATTACCGTCCATGGAGGCATTCCTTATTCTCAGTTACTGACGCTTTCCAAAGAGCCCGGGTCAGTTTTGGCAACTGGGAGGCACAGATACTCACGAGCAGACTACCACAATTGTCTGTGCGGACTTTGGAGTGGGCCAGGACGGTTAGAACCCCTGGAATAGTACTCTGAAGTCCCTTCAAAGCACGACTGGTCTCGGAACCAACGCGAGGCAGCAATAGGAGCATGTTTGTTTGGTTGGTCACCAGGAGCGGATTATTCTCATATCGGCTACGGAGGGCTCACCATGCTGGCTCGAAACCGTCGTTGGTAAGTGGGGACTTCTGGACCACGGCTTGCGGATCGCTACGGGTCTTAGTGGCGAGATGGCACAGCTTCTCTTCTGGGGACAGTCTCGGAAAGCCTCCCCTGCGAAAACTTTAACATCATAACCCTGGGACTTCTGGGCGGTCAATTTGGGCAATGCGGTCAGCTATGCACTGCTCATAGCCCTCATAGCACTCGCCGTACATATCTTGTAGTTGTATTTGGTCTTCCGGAGCCTCGNAAAAGAAAAGCAATGTAAGTACACTTAAGTTTTTCGGTTGATAGAATGTGTCAATTCGAACAGTCTACGATAAGTCTACCTGTGGCACTTGCCACAGCCGTTTGGCCGGTCCAAAATCTAATTGAAATCTCTATTCTCAGACAATGGATGATAGGCGGCGTGAGGACTTTGAGAAAGCTTTATGCGTGCTCGAAAACCGGGACCCAGGGGAGCAGCGGCCGCCACGGTGCGAGCCCAGAGTGCAGCCGGTAAATGGAATTGTGCAGCCCCCGGTGATGCCGCCACCCAATCGTAAGGGAAGGGTCACCAATTTCCTGTTAAAACTGAGAACCGCTGCGAATGCGTTGTCGCGCAACCCTTCCTCTCTGCACTTTCACCAACCTGTCGATGCTGTGAAGCTGAAGATCAGGGACTACCACGAAAAAATCGCAATCCCCATGGACGTGAACACAATCAAGAAAAGATTTGAGTACACATACTACTGGGGCGGTGCAGGCGTCCTGGAGGACATTTTATTAATTTTCGAAAACTGCAGAACCTACAACAGTCCGGATTCGCCCGTGTTTTAATCCGCTGTCAACCTGTGCGAATGCTTTTGGCTGAGCATGTCGAAAATGCAGCAGGAATTAAACAATGAGTGTAGGGCTGAGGCCAAGACCAGGCGTCCGCGGAAGGCAGCCATTTCAGAAACTTTTCCATTGCCGAAGACCCCGCGCCAGGGAAAGGATGTCATTCCGATGAAGACCAAAGGGGAAATCAAGGATGGAAATCACCTAAAGGCAGACGATCCACTCGTTGGTAAGTGGGGACTTCTCGACTACGGCTTGCGGATCGCCACGGGTCTTAGTGGTGAGATGGCACAGCTTCTCTTCTGGAGACAGCCTCGGAAAGCCTCCCCTGCGAAAACTTTAACATCATAACCCTGGGACTTCTGGGCGGTCAATTTGGGCAATGCGGTCAGCTATGCACTGCTCATAGCCCTCATAGCACTCGCCGTACATATCTTGTAGTTGTATTTGGTCTTCCGGAGCCTCGCTCATCATTGCCACCGAACTGGCTTCAAACTCCGCATCCACCTTTGCCCACAAGTTCTGCAAATGGTCTCGGCGGACCTGAGTGATCTCGGAGGATGGTGTGCTGGTCCAAGGGGTGGTGAGCCGTGCTTCCATGGTGGTCAGCCTATCGATGGATGCCACAAACTTTGCCCGTGCGGAGGTGACGGTTGACTGGACCATTGGAAAGGTGTGGCGAGGACTGTTCGAATTATAGTGAGGATGCGAAGGCACCTGAAGCGTGATCGGCTAAGGGAACAAAACCGATTTGGTCCTCGCCTCAGTGGCAGTACAAAGATACATTATAATTCAGACAACTCTCGGGCTCCTCTCTGACACTCACTCTCTTGTCCCCCCATCAGTTCGATCCTCTAAAGATCTAAAGATTAATCTTAAGATCAATCAGCAATCAGCGTTCCAATTCGATCGCAGTTACTTTAAAAATGGAATTCAATAAGCCGATGAAATTAATTAAATATACCATTATACCATTCCTATTTACTAAATGTCCAATGAACCCAATTTCGTGATAAAAATATCTTGGAAAGTATATAATATACCTGAAATGGTCGTTCCCGATCCATTGCTTTTGGCTCATATCGATGACTGATATATCGAGAGAGCCGTTTTCATTTGCCATATTATTGGCATTGCTCAACACTGAATATCGATAGCACGCAATGCGTGTATCGATGTGCTTACTTTTTTATCAGCCATCACTAAAACTTTTCAGATGCTTGTCACAAAAAAAAGCAACTGAATAAAAGGTTTAATTAAACCACCATCGAGAAGAAAGGGAATGTTAGTACCCTCTACACTTAAGTTTTTCGGTTGATAGAATGTGGCAATTCGAACAGCCTACGAACAGTCTACCTGTGGCACTTGCCACAGCCATTTGGCCGGTCGAAAATTGTATTGAAATCTCTATTCTCAGACAATGGATGATAGGCGTCGTGAGGAATTTGAGAAAGCTTTAAGCGTGCTCGAAAACCGGCACCCAGGGGAGCAGCGGCCGCCACGGTGCGAGCCCAGAGTGCAGCCGGTAAATGGAATTGTGCAGCCCCGGTGATGCCGCCACCCAATCGTAAGGGAAGGGTAACCAATTTCTTGTTAAAACTGAGAACCGCTGTGAATGCGCTGTCGCGCAACCCTTCCTCGCTGCACTTTCGCCAAAACGTCGATGCTGTGAAGCTGAAGATCAGGGACTACCACGAAAAAATCGCAAACCCCATGGACTTGAACACAATCAAGAAAAGATTTGAGTACACATACTACTGGTTCGGTGCAGATGTCCTGGAAGACATTCTATTGTTTTTCGAAAACTGCAGAGTCTACAACAGTCCGGACTCGCCCGTGTTTAAAGCAGCTGTCAACCTGTGCGAGTGCTTTTGGCTGCGTATGGCGAAAATGCAGCGGGAATTGCACAATGAGTGTAGGGCTGAGGCCAAGACCAGGCGTCCGCGGAAGGCAGCCATTTCAGAAACTTTTCCAATGCCGAAGAACCCGCGCCAGGGATAGGCTGTCATTCCGATGAAGACCAAGGGGGAAATCAAGGATGGAAATCACCTAAAGGCAGACGATCCACCGCCTTCTTTTCAGGCCGTTCCCAATCTACATCCGAATCGGCACCATTGCAAACAGTTCACGCCCGTGACACCGGTCCCCGTGGCCGACCTCCGGGGTCGCGAAGTCTGACCCGAGCTGACGGCTATAGAAATGCTGTTATCTCGCACGAATTTCCAGAGCTTCAGCGACCCCCAAAGTTACACCGAATGCTGCAGAACGCAATGTTCTGCTTCACCGAATGCCCATCGATCCGCAGAGCGACACAGAGGACCTTCGAAAAGGTCGTGGAAATGGTACCTGATTATGAAGAACGCATGGCTCACGTAAAAGCGACGGCTCACGAAGCGGTTCGTTTGAAATTGGACGCCATGACACCATCTCAAAAAGAGGAACTCCTTAAATAACTTGAATTATCCAAGAAAGCAAACAGAAATCATTCCTATTGGTTTTGTAACAGAAATTTGAATAAATAACACAATACGCCATCTAGCGTGTTTGTTGCGAAGTATTCACTGCATGCTTTTTATCGATAGGGTTGTGACAGGGTTTCCGGGGTCACTGGCCGCCTGACCCACTGATTCACTTGCTAGCGACTGTTTTTGGGTTGTAAAGTGAGTGGAGTTTCATTTAAGAGCAGAAAGTCTTGTCTGTCCCCATCGTGTGCCTAGCAGCACGGGACAGACAGCGTGGAGCGCTTTAAAGTCACTGTTTCCCGCATTATTTGTGTTTCCGCAACTCTTCGCAACCAGTTCGGAATCAAAATCTCGAAATATAAAGACAAGTGCTGCTGGTTCGACCGAGTCGGAATTCAATCCATTTTATATCTCTTTCTATGTCGATATTCACATATTACATACATGGTCTATAGCAACAATCTTCTGTGAGTATGCACTGTACGTACTTACAATACAATTCCATGTCTTCATGCTACAATTAAATATTTCAATGCTACAAATTCATTTTGCTTATACAAAAAACTCGTTTGCTCCAGGCCATAAACCCTATGCGCTAATTTGGCGTAAGCATACTCCCGGACTTGGAAGCTCCTTCCAACAATTCTACTCTGTGTATCCAATAGGTAACGGGTAGATCTCGTGTATGTGGCGCTTGTACAATCCTGATTTGGTTTTGATGGTGACTACACGAACTACACCATCAGCGCCAGGATGAACTTGATGTACACGACCCCGAGCCCATTGTCCTGGAGGTATGTTGTCTTCTCCAATTAAGACCAAACTGCCTGGTTGAATGTTTTTGCGTACAGAAGACCACTTGCTTCGCTCCTGCAACAACGTCAAATACTCCAGCGACCAGCGTCTCCAAAATGCCTGGTGCCCTGCGTCGATTCTTTTCCATCGATTAGTAGCAGACAACTTAAAATTGTCTTCATCAACCAACAAAACATTGTGACAACATTGTCACAAAACAGCTCTGCGCTGATCCCACGACGAGTAAAAAATCGTTTGTGTGCGGCTATAAATGCGTTTGTGCTCAGTAGACTGTGTTCGAGATCTAATGTTCGGAACGAGTTTTTATCCGGCGTCTGGAGAAACCAACTTCACGTATCGTCAGCTCGCATCAGCTCAGGTCATGCAAGTTTCCCGAAGTGAGGAACGACGTGAGCCGAACGACCATTCCTTGGGTATTAAACGCATCGATTATAACCTTCAACCGCTTTTGTACGTTACGTTAGGATACCGTATTGCGAGCAAGTTTTCTAGCACTGATGACCCAAAAACGCTGTCGCACAAAAGCACATAACGCTTGTGCTCCGACATGCATGTTGCTTCGATGCGTATATTCAAACAAGAATTTTGCAACAATATGATTACTTGGTAAAAGCATGGGGTATTTGGTGTCAAATCGTACATATATTTCTACACCCTCAGACTGGTCTAGAAACGGGTTAAGTGCTTTCGATCTCAGTGTAAAAACTTAAAGCTTGCAATACTTTGTGCAATTTGACGCCAACGATAAACACAACCAAATACTCTCGTTAGTTTTAAAAAATCTTTATCATATTTGCAACCTTCTATTATATCATCAACTATAATCTTTGGACAGGCCAGCAGGCTAAGTTGTTTCGCTGTTCGGGGAGCTCCTCTGGACCTTGCCATTCTACAAGTGTCCACTGCTCATCTGGTAACTGCAACAATTCTGGCTCTTGCCACCACAACCACAATTCTTGAATACTTGTCCAACGACTAGCATGCGATGCGATCCAGCTCAAAACAATTGTCGAATCTGTAAAGTTACCTTAGAAAACGATTCGGGAACCTTTTGATTTTTGCCATAAGCTGCGCGAACAGTCTCTCACCTTAAAATTCTAATCTAGGTGGCGATACAACTCCAAAAGGTGCAACCTTCCATTTAACTGGAAACAAATTTACTGAAATGCGTCCATTCGTATCAATGACGCGAACATATACCACCGCTCCGTAAGCTCTATAACAGGCATCTGAAAATCCATACAGCTCAATTCTGTCTGCCGCTGCATGGACTGGCACTACAGCTCGAGGCAACGAACACTCATGAACAAGTTCCAATTCGCTTCTGTATTTTTGCCATTGTAGCGCATAGCTTGGCGGCAACTCCTCATCACATTGCTGCTTTAGCAGACCCAGTTATTGCATGAACATTTTTCCTAAAATCTGAAGCGGGCTTAGAAATACTTTTGGATCAAACAACTGTGCTAACTCTAATAACACGATACACTTCGTAATGCTGTCCAAATTACGTGCGACGTACGAAAACTGAAACTTATCAACCCTCGAGGCCCAATATATTCCTATGTTACCTGTACCCCAGCTATGAAGCTTGAATCGTCCCAACTTTAACAACTGGGTAACTTCGCTTTTTAATTCAGCTTTTTAATTTAGCTGCTCGTAAGAGCTCGCTCTAACTAGCATATCATCCATGTAGACGTTTTGCCTTACAGCTTTACAAGCTAGTGGAAGCGATTCCCCAAATGGATCCGCTAAATAGTAAAGACATCTAACTGCTAGAAAAGGTGCTGAATTGGTTCCATAAGTAACCGTTTCAAGGCGTAGTACCTTAATACGGTCAGTACTACAAATACACCATAAAATGCACAATTAATAACAGTCGCTTGGCTCAACTAATATTTTCCTATGCTAGAATCTCTACAGTCGTCAGTTACGCTTAGCTATTTTGGCCTTAGCTCATTCCCAGAGCTTTGTTTAGATCAACGTTGCTCTTCCCTGCACACTCGGCGAAAAATGCGCAGTGTTGAAAATATGAGCCGTGAGTCATGATGAAGACGTGGAGTCGCCACAAAACAGTTTAAAATTTAAAAAAGAAGTAGACAGTAGATAATCTACAACACTTCTCACACCAACACGCTCCGTTAGCAAGCCGCCCTTCCCTAGACCCACACACTGCAGACTCGTGGCAGAGGCAGCGCCCGCACACAACAAAAAAAAACAAATATAAGCTGCGTGACGGGGTGGGTTAAAAGTCGGAAGAGGCAGTGGCATGGGGAGGGCAGAGGCAGGGGCCAAGTGAAGCAGAAGCAGAGTGGGAATGAGAGAATATAAAAAGAGCAACAAAACCTGCGGGACAGGGTGGGTTTAGCCACTTGAAATTTCTCCATTGTGGCTATAATAATGATCCGATCGGATACCAATTTGGTGAACTGGCCATTTCCTACGGAAATTTAGTTTTTAGTTTTCTTTTATCTTCAAAATTGTAGATTTATGTGGTTTTCGCTCTTTTGCGGGGACGGAAGGGGGCGTGGCTCATTTTTGAAAAACACTGGTTTCAGTGTGAGCATACAGAAGTCTGTATGCAACATTTGGTGGCTCAAGCTTTTATGGTCTATGAGATCCAGGTGCTCAACAAGACGGACGGACAGACGGACGGACAGACAGACATGGCTCAATCGACTCGGCTTTTGATGCTGATCAAGAATATATATAATTTATGGGGTCGGAAACGTTTCCATCTATGTGTTACATACAACCGTTATTCGCACAAATAAAATATACCCTATTAACTCTTCGAGTACCGGGTATAAAAACAGCCATTAAAACCACTGTGNATCGATATTATTGATTTTATTAGAGTTGATTGCAAAATAAAGTTATTCGGAATAAACTTTCTCGTATTTTTACAGACCAAATCTTTTTTTCACAACTTGCAAGTTTTCGTTTAAGCACTCAAAAAATTATGCCTCTGTCATGATGTCCTAGAGATGCGAAGGCAACGATTCTTTTCCAAGGCAACTCAACACAAAACAAAACACGATGTAAGCTTTTCCAACACTAGAACACATCGAATTGGGAATGGCTTAAACACTTGCTAAAAAATTGACGGATACATTTATTCCATCCATAGCAAAAAGAATGAAAAATCAAGCAGAGCCCTTAGCTATGATTTCTGAATTTCTGATTTCGCTAAGGTCGAAAGGAAGGAGTCGATTACCGTCCATGGAGGCATTTCTTATTCTCAGTTACTGACGCTTTCCAAAGAGCCCGGGTCAGTTTTGGCGACTGGGAGGCACAGATACTCACGAGCAGACTACCACAATTGTCTGTGCGGACTTTGGATTGGGCCAGGACGGTTAGAACCCCTGGAATAGTACTCTGAAGTCCTTTCAAAGCACGACTGGTCTCGGAACCAACGCGAGGCAGCAATAGGAGCATGTTTGTTTGGTTGGTCACCAGGAGCGGATTATTCTCATATCGGCTACGGAGGGCTCACCATGCTGGCTCGAAACCGTCGTTGGTAAGTGGGGACTTATCGACTACGGCTTGCGGATCGCCACGGGTCTTAGTGGTGAGATGGCACAGCTTCTCTTCTGGAGACAGCCTCGGAAAGCCTCCCCTGAGAAAACTTTAACATCATAACCCTGGGACTTCTGGGCGGTCAATTTGGGCAATGCGGTCAGCTATGCACTGCTCATAGCCCTCATAGCACTCGCCGTACATATCTTGTAGTTGTATTTGGTCTTCCGGAGCCTCGCCCATCATTGCCACCGAACTGGCTTCAAACTCCGCATCCACCTTTGCCCACAAGTTCTGCAAATGGTCTCGGCGGACCTGAGTGATCTCGGAGGATGGTGTGCTGGTCCAGGGGGTGGTGAGCCGTGCTTCCATGGTGGTCAGCCTATCGATGGATGCCACAAACTTTGCCCGTGCGGAGGTGACGGTTGACTGGACCATTGCAAAGGTGTGGCGAGGACTGTTCGAATTATAGTGAGGATGCGAAGGCACCTGAAGCGTGACCGGCTAAGGGAACAAAACCGATTTGGTCCTCGCCGCAGTGGCAGAACAAAAGTACATTATAATTCAGACAATTCTCTGGCTCCTCTCTGACACTCACTCTCTTGTCCCCCCATCAGTTAGATCCTTTAAAGATCTAAAGATTAATCTTAAGATCAATCAGCAATCAGCGTTCCAATTCGATCGCAGTTACTTTAAAAATGGAATTAAATTATACCATTCCTATTTACTAAATATACAATGAACCCAATTTCGTGATCAAAATATCCTGGAAAGTATATAATATACCTTAAATGGTCGTTCCCGATCCATTGCTTTTGGCTCATATCGATGACTGATATATCGAGAGAGCCGTTTTCATTTGNCTTTGCCCGTGCGGAGGTGACGGTTGACTGGACCATTGCAAAGGTGTGGCGAGGACTGTTCGAATTATAGTGAGGATGCGAAGGCACCTGAAGCGTGACCGGCTAAGGGAACAAAACCGATTTGGTCCTCGCCGCAGTGGCAGAACAAAAGTACATTATAATTCAGACAATTCTCTGGCTCCTCTCTGACACTCACTCTTTTGTCCCCCCATCAGTTAGATCCTCTAAAGATCTGAAGATTAATCTTAAGATCAATCAGCAATCAGCGTTCCAATTCGATCGCAGTTACTTTAAAAATGGAATTAAATAAGCCGATGAAATTAATTAAATATACCATTATACCATTCCTATTTACTAAATATACAATGAACCCAATTTCGTGATCAAAATATCCTGGAAAGTATATAATATGCCTTAAATGGTCGTGCCCGATCCATTGCTTTTGGCTCATATGGATGGCTGATATATCGAGAGAGCCGTTTTCATTTGCCATATTATTGGCATTCCTCAACACTGAATATCGATAGCACGCAATGCGTGTATCGATGTGCTTTCTTTTTTATCAGCCATCACTAAAACTTTTCAGATGCTTGTCACAAAAAAAAAGCAACTGAATAAAAGGTTTAATTAAACCACCATCGAGAAGAAAGGGAATGTTAGTACCCTCTACACCTAAGTTTTTCGGTTGATAGAATGTGGCAATTCGAACAGTCTACGAACAGTCATAGTCGCACTTGCCACAGCCATTTGGCCGGTCGAAAATTGTATTGAAATCTCTATTCTCAGACAATGGATGATAGGCGGCGTGAGGACTTTGAGAAAGCTTTATGCGTGCTCGAAAACCAGGTCCCAAGGGAGCAGCGGCCGCCACGGTGTGAGCCCAGAATACAGTCGGTAAATGGCATTGTGCAGCCCCCGGTGATGCCGCCNGTGGTAGGCCGTGCTTCCATGGTGGTCAGCCTATCGATGGATGCCACAAACTTTGCCCGTGCGGAGGTGACGGTTGACTGGACCATTGCAAAGGTGTGGCGAGGACTGTTCGAATTATAGTGAGGATGCGAAGGCACCTGAAGCGTGACCGGCTAAGGGAACAAAACCGATTTGGTCCTCGCCGCAGTGGCAGAACAAAAGTACATTATAATTCAGACAATTCTCTGGCTCCTCTCTGACACTCACTCTCTTGTCCCCCCATCAGTTAGATCCTCTAAAGATCTAAAGATTAATCTTAAGATCAATCAGCAATCAGCGTTCCAATTCGATCGCAGTTACTTTAAAAATGGAATTTAATAAGCCGATGAAATTAATTAAATATACCATTATACCATTCCTATTTACTAAATATACAATGAACCCAATTTCGTGATCAAAATATCCTGGAAAGTATATAATATGCCTTAAATGGTCGTGCCCGATCCATTGCTTTTGGCTCATATCGATGACTGATATATCGAGAGAGCCGTTTTCATTTGCCATATTATTGGCATTGCTCAACACTGAATATCGATAGCACGCAATGCGTGTATCGATGTGCTTACTTTTTTATCAGCCATCACTAAAACTTTTCAGATGCTTGTTACAAAAAAAAGCAACTGAATAAAAGGTTTAATTAAACCACCATCGAGAAGAAAGGGAATGTTAGTACCCTCTACACTTAAGTTTTTCGGTTGATAGAATGTGGCAATTCGAACAGTCTACGATAAGTCTACCTGTGGCACTTGCCACAGCCATTTGGCCGGTCCAAAATCTAATTGAAATCTCTATTCTCAGACAATGGATGATAGGCGTCGTGAGGACTTTGAGAAAGCTTTAAGCGTGCTCGAAAACCGGCACCCAGGGGAGCAGCGGCCGCCACGGTGCGAGCCCAGAGTGCAGCCGGTAAATGGAATTGTGCAGCCCCCGGTGATGCCGCCACCCAATCGTAAGGGAAGGGTAACCAATTTCTTGTTAAAACTGAGAACCGCTGTGAATGCGTTGTCGCGCAACCCTTCCTCGCTGCACTTTCGCCAAAACGTCGATGCTGTGAAGCTGAAGATCAGGGACTACCACGAAAAAATCGCAAACCCCATGGACCTGAACACAATCAAGAAAAGATTTGAGTACACATACTACTGGGGCGGTGCAGACGTCCTGGAAGACATTCTATTGATTTTCGAAAACTGCAGAGTCTACAACAGACCGGACTCGCCCGTGTTTAAAGCTGCTGTCAACCTGTGCGAGTGCTTTTGGCTGCGCATGGCGAAAATGCAGCAGGAATTGCACAATGAGTGTAGGGCTGAGGCCAAGACCAGGCGTCCGCGGAAGGCAGCCATTTCAAAAACCTCTCCATTGCCGAAGACCCCGCGCCAAGAAAAGGCTGTCATTCCGATGAATACCAAGGTGGAAATCAAGAATGGAAATCAGCCAAAGGCAGACGATCCACTGCCTTCATTTGAGGCCGTTCCCAATCTACATCCGAATCGGCACCATGGCAAACAGTTCACACCCGTGACACCGGCCCGTCGTGGTCGTGGCCGACCTCCAGGGTCGCGAAGTCTGACCCGAGCTGACGCCGATAAAAATGCTGTTATCTCGCACGAATTTCCAGAGCTTCAGCGACCCCCAAACCTTCTTAACAACTACGGAACTCAAGTGAAAATCGACCCACTCCCAGTCGAACCAGTCCTTGATCGACTCAGCATAACGGCTATCCTGATGCCTTTAAATCTGAAGATCAAGCGCACATACAGCCAGACCCTGATCAAGGCTCTACGTTTTTGTGCGGACTTCTGGCCATTCAACAAATCATCGATCTGGATGTATTTTGGAGAAAATCTAGATAATGACTTCCATGATGAGCCTCTGGATTGGGACATACTGGAGACGATGCGGACGAGCAGTTTAAGTGCTGGGACTGGTTTCTGATTAAGTTACACCGAATGCTGCAGAACGCAATGTTCTGCTTCACCGAATGCCCATCGATCCGCAGAGCGACACAGAGGACCTTCGAAAAGGTCGTGGAAATGGTACCTGATTATGAAGAACGCATGGCTCACGTAAAAGCGACGGCTCACGAAGCGGTTCGTTTGAAATTGGACGCCATGACACCATCTCAAAAAGAGGAACTCCTTAAATAACTTGAATTATCCAAGAAAGCAAACAGAAATCATTCCTATTGGTTTTGTAACAGAAATTTGAATAAATAACACAATACGCCATCTAGCGTGTTTGTTGCGAAGTATTCACTGCATGCTTTCTATCGATAGGGTTGTGACAGGGTTTCCGGGGTCACTGGCCGCCTGACCCACTGATTCACTTGCTAGCGACTGTTTTTGGGTTGTAAAGTGAGTGGAGTTTCATTTAAGAGCAGAAAGTCTTGTCTGTCCCCATCGTGTGCCTAGCAGCACGGGACAGACAGTGTGGAGCGTTTTAAAGTCACTGTTTCCCGCATTATTTATGTTTCCGCAACTCTTCGCAACCAGTTCGGAATCAAAATCTCGAAATATAAAGACAATCCATTTTATATCTCTTTCTATGTCGATTTTCAGATATTACATACATGGTCTATAGCAACAATCTTCTGTGAGTATGCACTGTACGTACTTACAATACAATTCCATGTCTTCATGCTACAATTAAATATTTCAATGCTACAAATTTATTTTGCTTATACAAAAAACTCGTTTGCTCCAGGCCATAAGCCCTATGCGCTAATTTGGCGTAAGCATACTCCCGGACTTGGAAGCTCCTTCCAACAATTCTACTCTGTGTATCCAATAGGTAACGGGTAGATCTCGTGTATGTGGCGCTTGTACAATCCTGATTTGGTTTTGATGGTGACTACACGAACTACACCATCAGCGCCAGGATGAACTTGATGTACACGACCCCGAGCCCATTGTCCTGGAGGTATGTTGTCTTCTCCAATTAAGACCAAACTGCCTGGTTGAATGTTTATGCGTACAGAAGACCACTTGCTTCGCTCCTGCAACAACGTCAAATACTCCAGCGACCAGCGTCTCCAAAATGCCTGGTGCACTGCGTCGATTCTTTTCCATCGATTAGTACCAGACAACTTAAAATTGTCTTCATCAACCAACAAAACATTGTGACAACATTGTCACAAAACAGCTCTGCGCTGATCCCACGACGAGTAAAAAATCGTTTGTGTGCGGCTATAAATGCGTTTGTGCTCAGGTCTGACACAAGCTCTAGATTACAAGCCTTGCTCAAAAATAGGCCGCAGACCTCTTTGGTTGAAGTGCATAGCAGTCGAGCGTAGTCGAGTCCAGTACGTTCAAAGGGCTTCACTCCTTGCTGCACTCGGCTTGCTGGTAAGGAACCCATAATTTGCGTAGCTAATATTGGAAGTTGGCGAAAACATGCAATGCAATCCTTACCGTATTGCGAGCAAGTTTTCTAGCACTGATGACCCAAAAACGCTGTCGCACAAAAGCACATAACGCTTGTGCTCCGACATGCGCGTAGTACCTTAATACGGTCAGTACTACAAATACACCATAAAATGCACAATTAATAACAGTCGCTTGGCTCAACTAATATTTTCCTATGCATCTTAGAGATGTCAGCAGTCAATGCGAATCGATAAAACCGGAATCGAGTAAGGGTCTCGAAACAAATCTAGTTGCAACGAGAAGGGACGTGTGAGCCGCTTTTTACGCGTCACAACTTTTATACTCGGCACTCAGTACTACTTCTGCACCTCAGCGGTGTTTTGTCAAATTTTAAATTTTTTCTTCATCTGTCATCTACATCTACAACACTTCTCACACCAACACGCTCCGTTAGCAAGCCGCCCTTCCCTAGACCCACACACTGCAGACTTGTGGCAGAGGCAGCGCCCGCACACAACAAAAAAAACAAATATAAGCTGCGTGACAGGGTGGGTTAAAAGTCGGAAGAGGAAGTGGCATGGGGAGGGCAGAGGCAGGGGCCGGTGCAGCAGAAGCAGAGTGGGAATGAGAGAATATAAAAAGAGCAACAAAACCTGCGAGACAGGGTGGGTTTAGCCACTTGAAATTTCTCCATTGTGGCTATAATAAAGATCCGATCGGATACCAATTTGGTGAACTGGCCATTTCCTACGGAAATTTAGTTTTTAGTTTTGTTTTATCTTCAAAATTGTAGATTTATGTGGTTTTCACCCTTTTGCGGGGACGGAAGGGGGCGTGGCTCATTTTTGAAATACACTGGTTTCAGTGTGAGCATACAGAAGTCTGTATGCAACATTTGGTGGCTCAAGCTTTTATGGTCTATGAGATCCAGGTGCTCAACAAGACGGACGGACAGACGGACGGACAGACAGACATGGCTCAATCGACTCGGCTTTTGATGCTGATCAAGAATATATATAATTTATGGGGTCGGAAACGTTTCCATCTATGTGTTACATACAACCGTTATTCGCACAAATAAAATATACCCTATTAACTTTTCGAGTACCGGGTATAAAAACAGCCATTAAAACCACTGTGGAACAATTTACTTGTTATCTCCTTTTTTAACATGCTTTCCTCCTCCCTTTTCCTCCTCTTCGTCATCAGATAACCGTGCCATTTCCGCCATTGTTGCTTAACCGGAGGGTTCCAGATCCTGACTGTTACTGGTAGTGGCATGTTTCCTTAAAGTACTCGAACGATTTGATATGTTCAAGAGGGTGTTGAGTCTGAGCAACCTGTTTTCCAAAATCTCCATCATAACCTGCCGTTCATCAGCTTTCATAAGTTGCAGCAATTCGGAATCGTTGCGTCTGCATTGAAGGAGAGCCTCATTTAATATGGATATAACTTTGGGGGAGAATTTCGTTATGCTTAAGTCCATTCTGCCTTTTTTCATAGTGACTGGCACATTATGTTGCAACGCTATATGCATGACAGTCTGTAGCTCATGCGATGTCAAATCATCCAAGTTGCTGTCCCACAACTAGCAGTTGCATTCATTGCTGCAGTCACCAAGTGTATCAACATAGATAATTATATCGGGTGGCTGAAGGTAGTGCATCAGCTGCGTTTTGCCCAGAATTTTTGTGATTATCCGCAATGAATCATCCTCTTCATAGGGCTCTGTCTCAATATCCGTAGGATCAGAGACAAGCTCTGGTGTCACATGCACACACACATTCATAGGCTCTGTTGGAATCGGCTACACATGTAACGACGGGGTATCGTGGGGGACACATATTAAATTTAAATGTACTCACAAAAAAGGTGTACTCTTACCATTGCTTAAGAAGATCGATATTATTGATTTTATTAGAGTTGATTGCAAAATAAAGTTATTCGGAATAAACTTTCTCGTATTAAATGTCTGGTTTAGAAAAAAAGTGTTGAACGTTCAAAAGCAAATTCGTGAGTTTTTTAATACGGAGACAGTACTACAGGATCTCTACGCTTCCGTTGCTAAGAAAAGGTTGGCAACTCAACACAAAACAAAACACGATGTAAGCTTTTCCAACACTAGAACACATCGAATTGGGAGTGGCTTAAACACTTGCTAAAAATTTGACGGAGAAATCTATTCCATCCATAGCAGAGAGAATGAACAATCAAGCAGAGCCCTTGGCTTTGATTTTTGAATTTCTTATTTCGCTAAGGTCGAAAGGAAGGAGTCGATTACCGTCCATGGAGGCATTCCTTATTCTCAGTTACTGACGCCCGCCCGAGACCTGCTAATAAAAACAAATCTACGCCACAACAAAAAGCTCACTCTGCCTTGGGGTGAAAGGAAAGGACCTAACCTTACCCAGCAAAAAAGCGACCAATAAAAATCCAAGAATGGAAACCGTCGTTGGTAAGTGGGGACTTCTGGACTACGGCTTGCGGATCGCCACGGGTCTTAGTGGTGAGATGGCACAGCTTCTCTTCTGGAGACAGCCTCGGAAAGCCTCCCCTGCGAAAACTTTAACATCATTACCCTGGGACTTCTGGGCGGTCAATTTGGGCAATGCGGTCAGGATACGTGACGAGTATCGTGAGTTAGCACTCGCCGTACATATCTTGTAGTTGTATTTGGTCTTCCGGAGCCTCGCCCATCATTGCCACCGAACTGGCTTCAAACTCCGCATCCACCTTTGCCCACAAGATCTGCAAATGGTCTCGGCGGACCTGAGTGATCTCGGAGGATGGTGTGCTGGTCCAGGGGGTGGTGAGCCGCGCTTCCATGGCGGTCAGCCTATCGATGGATGCCACAAACTTTGCCCGTGCGGAGGTGACGGTTGACTGGACCATTGGAAAGGTGTGGCGAGGACTGTTCGAATTATAGTGAGGATG
>NW_022995758.1:0-1791 GCF_900245975.1 Drosophila guanche | reverse complement strand
GCACTTTCGCCAACCTGTCGATACCGTGAAGCTGAAGATCAGGGACTACCACGAAAAAATCGCAAACCCCATGGACTTGAACACAATCAAGAAAAGATTTGAGATACTACTGGGGCGGACATTTTATTAATTTTCGAAAACTGCAGAACCTACAACAGTTCGGTCATAAGTTGCAGCAATTCGGAATCGTTGCGTCTGCGTTGAAGGAGAGCCTCATTTAATATGGATATAACTTTGGGGGAGAATTTCGTAATGCTTAAGTCCATTCTGCCTTTTTTCATAGTGACTGGCACATTATGTTGCAACGCTATATGCATGACAGTCTGTAGCTCATGCGATGTCAAATCATCCACGTTGCTGTCCCACAACTAGCAGTTGCATTCATTGCTGCAGTCACCAAGTGTATCAACATAGATATAATATAGCCCACCGACTTCCATCACGTAGTCGACGCAAAACGGGTCTTAAAAACACTAATAGGCGTTACTTAGTAGGAGAAGTATCCCGAGACAGAGTTATAGGCATCCTAGTCGCTGTTCGAGACCACAGTGTACGTGTGTGTGTAAGTATCCGAGACAACCTTAGCCGATGTGTACATTGCTGCCCCATAGCAATTTTTTAAGTGTACTCACAAAAAAGGTGTAGTCTTACCATTGCTTAAGAAGATCGATATTATTGATTTTATTAGAGTTGATTGCAAAATAAAGTTATTCGGAATAAACTTTCTCGTATTTTTACAGACCAAATCTTTTTTTCACAACTTGCATCAAAAGCAAATTCGTGAGTTTTTTAATACGGAGACAGTACTACAGGATCTCTACGGAAGGCAACGATTCTTTTCCAAGGCAACTCAACACAAAACAAAACACGATGTAAGCTTTTCCAACACTAGAACACATCGAATTGGGAGTGGCTTAAACACTTGCTAAAAACTTGACGGATAAATCTATTCCATCCATAGCAGATAGAATGAACAATCAAGCAGAGCCCTTAGCTATGATTTCTGAATTTCTGATTTCGCTAACGTCGAAAGGAAGGAGTCGATAACCGTCCATGGAGGCATTCCTTATTCTCAGTTACTGACGCTTTCCAAAGAGCCCGGGTCAGTTTTGGCAACTGGGAGGCACAGATACTGACGAGCAGACTACCACAATTGTCTGTGCGGACTTTGGAGTGGGCCAGGGCGGTTAGAACCCCTGGAATAGTACTCTGAAGTCCCTTCAAAGCACGACTGGTCTCGGAACCAACGCGAGGCAGCAATAGGAGCATGTTTGTTTGGTTGGTCACCAGGAGCGGATTATTCTCATATCGGCTACGGAGGGCTCACCATGCTGGCTCGAAACCGTCGTTGGTAAGTGGGGACTTCTCGACTACGGCTTGCGGATCGCCACGGGTCTTAGTGGTGAGATGGCACAGCTTCTCTTCTGGAGACAGCCTCGGAAAGCCTCCCCTGCGAAAACTTGAACATCATAACCCTGGGACTTCTGGGCGGTCAATTTGGGCAATGCGGTCAGCTATGCACTGCTCATAGCCCTCATAGCACTCGCCGTACATATCTTGTAGTTGTATTTGGTCTTCCGGAGCCTCGCCCATCATTGCCACCGAACTGGCTTCAAACTCCGCATCCACCTTTGCCCACAAGTTCTGCAAATGGTCTCGGCGGACCTGAGTGATCTCGGAGGATGGTGTGCTGGTCCAGGGGGTGGTGAGCCGTGCTTCCATGGTGGTCAGCCTATCGATGGATGCCACAAACTTTGCCCGTGCGGAGGTGACGGTTGACTGGACCATTGG